>NC_041394.2:232325126-232482626 GCF_900747795.2 Erpetoichthys calabaricus
AATAACCCCTACTCTGTTTCTTCTCCTATCCACACCATGATAGAACAATTTGAATCCACCTCTGATCCACCTGGCCTTACTCCCCTTTCATTTAGTCTCTTGCATGCACAATATATCAACCTTTCTTCTCTCCATCATATCGGCTAACTCTCTCCCCTTACCAGTCATACTGTCAACATTCAAAGTTCCTACCCTCAGTTCCACTCTATTTACCTTCCTCCTCTCCTCCTGCCTCCGGACACATCTCCCCCCTCTTCTTCTCCTTCGGCCAACAGTAGCCCAATTTCCGCCAGCACCCTGTTGACTAACAGTACTGGTGGCGGTCGTTGTTAACTCGGGGCTCGACTGATCCAGTATGGAAATTTGTATTGTTGTCCGTATATTGATTTGGCAAAATTTTATACCGGATGCCCTTCCTGACGTAACCCTCCCCATTTATCCGGGCTTGGGACCAGCAAGAAGAAACACACTGGTTTGTGCATCACCTGTGGCTGGATTGTACTTTGTTAAAATTACTTTATTAAAATTACTGTGCATACAGTAGTGGACAAAAGTTTTGGCAGTGACACAGATGTTGTGTTTTGCAAAATTTGTGGCTTCAGTTTTTGTGGCAATTCACATTGTTTTTATATTACTGTGCAGAGTGAGCGGATACATATTAATTCATTGTGAAGAGCCTCATTAGCATAAAAAGTTAACTTTTATCACAAAACCCCATTTTTACTTATTTTGGCCCTGGCACAAAATGATCAGCTAAAAGTGTCCAGCAACAACCAGGACCATTGTCTCCTGAGGAGTCAGCTACAGAATTTTGTTGCTACCAGTGCAAAGCTTGCTCAGTATTAGCAGCAGGTGGGTGTGAGTGCATCTGCATGCACAGTGAGGCAAAGACTTTTGGGCAACAGCCTTGTGTCTAGAAGAGCAGCAAAGGCGCCACTTCTTTCCAAGAAAAACATCAAGGACAGACTGAAACTTTGCAGGAAGGATTGCACAGCAGAAGAGCAGTGCAGTTATTTTCTTACATGAAATCTCTTTCCGATTGTTTGGGACATCTGGAAAATCGATTGTCCAGTGAAGGAAAAGGTGAACACTACCATGAGTCCTGTGTCATGCCAGAAGTGAAGCATCCTGAGACAATTCATTTGTTGCTTCTAATCCAAGGGAGTGGGTCCACTCACAATTCTGCCCAAGAACACTGCCATAAATAAAGAATGCTATCAAAACATCCTCCAAGAACAACTTCTTCCAACAATCTGTTTGCAATTTTGTGATGATCTGTGTATTTTCCAGCATGATGGAGCACCATGTTGCAAGGCAAAAGTGATAATGAAATGGCTCGAAGATCATAACGTTGAAAGTTTGGACCCATGGCCAGGAAACTCCCCAGATCTTAATCCCATTGAGAACCTATGGTCAATTCTCAAAAAGCGGGTGGACAAGCAGAAGCCCACAAATTGTGATCAACTCCAAGCACTAAAAAGGCAAGAATGGATCACCATCAGTCAGGATTTGGCCCAGAAGCTGATATTCAGGATGCCAAAGCGAGTTGAAGAAGTTATGAAGAAGAAGGGTCAACATAGAAACATGTAAAAAAAATAATCTGAAAATGCTAAAACAGCAAAGTTTGCAAAACACAACATTTGTGTCACTGCCAAAACTTTTGGCCACTACTGTACAGGTATATTTATAACATGATAGGCTCAAGCCCCATAAACTTTTAATTTTATTGGTTCAGGAAATGTCATATATTTAACAGAGCTGCATACCATATGCTAGAACATTGAGCCTGTGCAAAACCTGTCAATCTTGATTCACCTACAGCATCTCTTACAAAAAGGAACATTAAAGAACTGTTTTAAAATCTATACTAAAAAAAGAAATCCTTGAGATTTTAATCTGTAAAAGGTCTTGATTTCCATGTGAAATACGAAGGATATTGCTGAAATACTTTGGATCATTACTGTTATTATTTAATACTTTAATTGCATTATTAGACTCTTTCTATTGTGTGCAAATCAGCAGTACTTCAAAACAAACATTAGATGGTAGCAGAATTCCATTCTTATGAACACCATAGCTCATTTCCTTAATTTAATTTTCTTTGATTAAGATTTACAGTTATTATTCATTCTTTCATGAGGGAATTCATCATAGCAGAGAAATGAAAAGACTTTTTTCAATCTAACTCGTATTTACTAACCTTAACAGAAAAGTACTACAAGTCTGTTTGGATAGTCTACATGAATGTAATTGAGTCATATATTCCTTTTACTTAAAACTTCCACTTTTTTATATCCATATATATACAGTATGTATTTATGTGTGTGTGTGTATATACATTATATATATATATATATATATATATATATATATATATATATATATATATATATAATATAGAGAGAGAGAGAGAGTAAAATACAGCAGAGCTCTAATTTTTTTACCTCTATTATCATATTTGTAATCATCAACCTCAAAATAGAATAAAACGACACTCCACATGCCTGAATTTACTGATACTGACTTTTCGAAGTTTCATGAAGGCACCTCTTGGTTTACTCCTTATCATAAGGGTGTAATTTCCTGCATAACATATAGTTCGGCAGTGGCCTGCAAAATGAGTATTTTTTGGGTCTTATGAGCCAAAAACAGGGGTGAATCCCAAAAAGCTTGACATCTTGCATAATTGGACATCAAATCATGTGGATTTTTTATTTTTGTGCCAATGAGGCAAAAAAAAAAAAAAAACGAAGTGATTTCAAAGGATTCATAAGTAATTCTTTTGAACACAAAAAGTGCCATCCCATTGATTCACTGCCTTTAACTACAGGGCCACAACCTGCTATTGCAGATAGTCTATTATTGGCTCTTTGCCTATGTCCTACAGACCCTATTGAAGCCATGTTTTTTCTCATAATTTTAGGTCACTTCAGAGTGTTAGCTCCAATTCTGATTTAAATACATGGCTTATCCCACATCTTGGTCCACAAACACAACAATTATCAGGATTGCCACTTGCAGTCATAGATCTGAGTACTCTGAATTATCATTTTTTTGTTGTTTACATCAGTTCTATTCCTTGGTAAAATGCAGCCCTCTGAAATGCTGATTTATTTTGTAACCAGCAGTCAATGTTTTATTGACCTACCAATGAAAAAATAAGACAACAGTGGAACACCTAACTTGGCACCTTTGGCTCTTACTATGCATGTATTCATTATAGTTTGTCAAGCACATAACTTTTATAATTGAAATCTGTGTGGTATTTCTTTATCTATATAACAAAGTTATTTACAATATTCAATATGAACTAGCAGGGCCAGCAACTACTATTGCACCAGCATTTCATTTAAGGTCTCTGATCAGTTATTAATTCATAAGCATGCAAATTAGAATCCTTTCATTTCAAACACTGATATCCACTGGAACTTGTGTCTAAAAGTGAGCTATTTTTTATTTGGAGATGAAAAATGCATATGCATCTGAATAAATGTTTAATGGACTCTTTTATAGTTGTTACTGAAGTGATGTCTTAGTGAAAGCTTCCACTTTCTTGTTTTGTCTAAATGAGTATTTACCCAGTAGCTCCTCACAGCTGCCTTTAAGAGAATGTCATTTCTTGAAGGCCAAATACACTTTAACTTATTGAGTGCAGTTTAGTCTGTTCCATTTGTGGAATTGATATCGTCCAGTCATCTTCCATAATTTAGAACATTCCATAATAAAAATGCAACTTATATATGAAGGAAAAGAATTAATCCTGCTACAATGAGCAGAAAGCAACTCTATTACACTAAAAAGATATTTTGAAACATCTAGACAATATATTATGTATTTTGAATTGACCTTTAATTATCAAGTTGTAATACCTTCCTAATATACACTTTTAATAGTCTGCATTTACTGCTGTGGAATATAGTGACAATTTATAAAACTGGAAATAATAAGCAATGCAAGGAATGATGCAGGACTAAGCGATGAGTAAACAATGGTGCATGCCACTTGAGGATAACCCACTGTCCAAATGCTAGGTTAAATTTGCAGATGCCATCAACAGTAGAGTTAATGTAGACAGTTAAGGGTTGGGCCAACTGATAAGCTCAATGTAAATGCAGAGGTGGATATGGATTATGGGTATAGAACAGGTAAAGCAGTATAGATGATAAGGAGAATCAGATGAAGCACAGACCTCTGTGGAAAACTGAGAAGAGTCATGCCAAAGAAGTGACTTCTCATTGAGCAACGTGAACCTAACCACTGGACAATAACTAGCAGTAAAGGATGTGAAATAGTGAATAATGCAGTTTGGCCTTTCAGTTGTTTGTAGTTTGTAAAGATTTACTACCTTGCTTAAAATCTAATAACTTTGATCGTTACAACTGTTTTGTGCAATTTGTTTGTGTGGACATCAGAAGATACACCCAACATAATTATATTTAGGAAATATGTACACATCCACTGTTTTTAAGTGGGCCAAAACCTTTTTTGATTGTAAAACTATTATCTTGGTTTAAAGCAACTGCTAAATCAAGAATAGTAATTATCCAGACCTTTTTAACTTTAATTGATAATAAGGGAACCAACCTGTTGTTTGTGTTTATGCTGTAACATTTCCAATAAACTGACATTGTGAAATTAATGATTGTATATGCACAGATTGGGGTGAACGTATGATCAAATAATAGAGCATAGATAGATGTTTGGGTCAAATATAAGTGAGCTGATTTCACAAGTTTTAATAATTAACATTCTTTATAAGAATAAAGTTTTTATGGGATACATCTGTAGTAAAATATACTATAATAATGTCCACTTTAGCAGTTGTTCTAATAGTAGTTACTGTAAGAAGGAAACAGTAGGAATACTAGTAGTTCTTGGATCACTAAAAATAAGAATAGTATGCTATAATTATAACTATTATTAACAGTTCTATTGTGTTAGTATTTCATAAAATATTTGCTGTGATATGATTACTTTTTGTGCATAGTGTTATTACTAAAGACGTATAATTCCATAATTGCCCTACATTTGCTAAAATTGAAGTATGCTCTCTCAAATTATAGAATACCTTACTAGTATAATATAAAATAACCTTTATTCTATGTCTCCATTTGAGCCTGAACATTAGTGAGAAGGTACAGAAAATGCTTAGAACAAAGAGTTTACCTTATCGGTAACTGTGAAATTGTGGATTATTTGTAATAATATTTAAATGAAAAGTTAACTGACGTTGTAACTATTTCATTTTTTTAAAAATACAATCGCATGTAATTTAATTTAATATTTGCTTTCTGTCTTCAGGTGTTAAAAGGTAAGCTCTGACCACCAATTACCTTTTTTCAATATGATTTTTCTTTATTTTTTCTCTCTTTGCAACTGGTTTGTAAATATTTTGCATTACTAACCACAAAAATTGAATATTGATCCTACTTGCATAACGTGTATTGATTGAGTAATGTATAAATCTTGCATTTTCTTGATACTACAGAAGCCAGCAACAGCAGCCATGAATCCCGTATTGGATTAGCAGAAAATACAGAAAGAGAAAAAAGGGCTGTTGTCCCATTAGTAGTGGTGTCAACTCTAACTTTCCTCTGCCTGATGGTCCTTGTTGGAATTCTCATATATTGGAGGTAGGGTCTCTTTTAAGCTCTGCTACCAACATAAAATGCAATTGCAGCCTAGTCAAGCAGGCTGTGTGGCATAGTGGTTAAGGTTGGACCACTTACAATGAGGCTGTGGGTTCAAATCCTGCTACTAATGCTGTGTGAACATCATCAGCAAGTCACTTTACATACCTGTGCTCCAATTGGAAAAACTAAGGAACTATAACAAATTCTATTTCAAATGTTGTAAGTTCCTTTGAATGAATGTGTTAGCCTAATAATAATAAAGGCTTTGGGGCTGGAGTTTGGTCATTCTGCAGTGTATTTTTTTATAGCTTTAATCATAATCATTAAATGACACCCCTTAATGAAAGTAACAGTTCATTACATTAATCTGAACTTCCCTCTTGTTATAAATTATTTATTTGTTAAATTTTATTTATAAATTCTGTGACGGAGTGACACCCTGTCCAAGAATTGTTTCATCTTTGCATTAGATGTCTGTTCAGGCCTCCAGCTCAATGCAGTTATGTATTGGAATGGATTCAGAAAATTAACTAAGTAATAAATAACTTTATAAAATTAGCATATTTTATCAAAGCAGGTCCTCTTCTGCTTTAGAGGTGAGATGTAATTAAGTTATTTCAGAAAGAATAACTGGTATTCTTTATATGTAATATACTGTATATATCAAAATAAACTGACATACGAGGGTTACCACATGTTTGTGCCCATTATATAATAATAATTCTTTGCATTTATATAGTGCTTTTCTCACTACGCTCAGCAATTGCAGGTTAAGGGCCTTGCTCAAGGGCCCAACAGAACAGAGTCCCTATTGGCATTTAAGGGATTTGAACCGGCAACCTTCCGATTGCCAGTGCAGATCCCTAGCCTCAGAGCCACCACTCTGCCTAACATATACATATGTTTGTAGAATCTTGAAGGACTTCATAGCATTTTCTACAGTACATGTTATTTTTATTTTACATGCTTATATCCTCAAAAACATTTTTGATCCCAGGAAGACTGATTCACTCTTCTTGAGTACTTCCAGTTATCTTTGAAGTTGTATAGTGAAACTACTCAGTCAGTAATAGCACATAGTAGTCCAAAGTCAATCGTACTTAATTTGGTACTCTATTTTCAATAAAGAAGTAATCAGCAGCCATTCAGAAATAAAGTACAGTAGCTCACACTTGATCCATCAGCCAAGAATAATTAATTCCTCTAAATATATGTTTTGTGCTGAAGAATGCTTCCGCCTTATTGTTGCTTTATTCTTATGTCATTGTAAATACTGACAGTAAAAATGAAGTAATTTTCCATCTCATGTATACTTCAGTATTGTAGGTGAAGACCAGAAAAAAAGAACAAATCTTTTTCAAGGATATTATTTAATCCGAGATCTGTATTTAGTGATTAGTCACTTGCTTGCTTTTCCAACTGATGCTTTATTCCTGTTGTGCTTCTGCTAACATTATTAAGTCTTTATCTTGATTCTGCTATTATTATTACATTTGATGTACAACTAGATGAATTTATTTATATTTTGATATCCTTGTTTTTTGCAAATATTTTTACTGAAATCATTATGACAATTCTTGTATAAGAATTTTCAACATAAGCATCACCATTTCACATTCATGGCCATGTTTTGTGTGGTTCCTGCACTGGTTGTTATCACAGGATTTTCAACATTCAAACATATAATTTCACTAAACAAAAAGTATTTAAGATGGTGGCACAGTATATTCAGTATCCAAGTATATAGCTGTAATTAAACGAAACAACAACCTTTTGGTTTACAAGTTATTTAGGGAACAGAATCTCAGATAGCATGGACTACCCCTAGAAGGCAACATGGACTTAAAGAGAAAAGTCAGTAACAAGCAGAGACTGTCATTCATTCATTCTTTCTGTGAGCTGAGAGAAGAAGAGAGAGATTTAAAGTTGGTTAAGGCTGGAGAAGAAGTTAGTGCAATAAAACAGTGTTAAAATAAGTGTAGATGAGCTTAGTCTATAATCTAGGCCTGTAATTGCATGTTAAGTTTCTTTTATCAAAACTAAATATGTTTAAATCATGCAGTACTTACATAGTGGTCTTGAAAAAAAAACTACTGTATATAGGCAAATAATTTGATGTTTTCAATAATTTTCTTAAAAATAACTAGTATATCTTTGGATCATGTATAAAAACTGAAGCTCCCAAAAAAACCATAGGAACCATAGCAAACTCTTTAGAAAAGACAGCCTACTCAGGGACTGAGCCAGGGTCAGTGGTGTTTCATCCACTGTCGGCACTGGAGCACTACCCAACCTGCTTTTCCTAGTAGAAAAAAAAATCATAAACTTACTTGAAACGTTAAACTTTGTTATTATCCACTATACTAAATACATTGATTTTTTTTAATTATGTGTTTGTTAGAAATTAGGAAGTTTATTGAAAAAAGAAGGCAATTGGAAGCTGTATTAGATTGTTCTACAGGGTGTCTACTAACAGCATCCTGTGCTGGAAATTTCTTTCTTTTTTTTTAATTTTATTGATTTTATTGTAATCATTCCATACAAATAGATCCAATTTTTACAAAAAATAGGATTGAAAACAAATCTACCCCCACCCCTGAGAAAGAGAGCATGGCCAACGGAATAAAACTTAAAGCTAGTAAAAATAAATAAATTGATGAGTTTAATAGGCGGATAAAGGAAGAGAATATACTTCCTCAATGCTTTAAGAGCTTATTCTAAAATATTATTGATTAGATCCTGCCAGGTTTTGAAAAAGTTCTGCACAGATCCTCTAACTGTGCTGCGCACGCATCATAGCTGCCACGCGTTCCCAGCGTTCATTTGACGCATCCTCTGAGCAGGTCCTCAGAAATTAACGCAACGTGTGCGCGAGTTGCAGTACCAGCAAAAAGTCGGGGGGCGCAGTGTGATAAAAGTTGGAATGTGACGTCAAAGTCTCTGTTTACTATCTACATGTGACAGAAAGCCGCTATGAGGATCCTAGTAGGTTCGATGTGTGTACTTTGATGTTTGATGAATGGTTCGATGTGTTGAAGCAAAATGCCGACATACAGATACATTCATTGTGCTTTTTTCAAGCGTCACATATTCCCGATCGTAATGACACAATACATTTTAAAACTCTCACATACCATCTTTTGTGACGTCTTTTTTTTCTAGGGCTTCTTCCTGAACTGACAGAGCTGATATTCACTGCCTGGAGTTTACATGTTTTCCTGCTGGGTTTCCACAGTGTGCTCAGGTTTCCTTCCAAAGATATGCAGATGTGGTGATACTAAAATGACGCTAGTGTATGTGAGTGCTTGTATTCACCTTGCGGTGAGCTGATGCCTCATCCAGGGATTGTTTCTGCCTCGTGCCCAATGCTAGCTGGAATGGACACATCCCTGGATTGATGGATTTAATCTTTAAACATCCTTTTTAGAGATATTGCGGTAAGGTTTCATCAGAATTTAATGGGTGTTCCAGGCAATTCACAACACAGCGAAGCCAAACCTATTCTCACCGTGATGATATCTCGCACTGCCACCTGGTGGATTCCTTCAGATTTACGGAAAGTATGCGCGCAAGTATAAACAGTAAAATGATTTCGTAGCAGGAGCGTCCGCTGCAGCATGCATCGCGTCAAGTATAAACCTTAGTTTAAGGAATTGAAAAGAATGCCCTTGTCAAAGCGAGCGGGTACACAAAAGTGACATAAGAACTCAACATCCATTTAATGAAGAGAATGCTTGCCAAAAAGTTAAATGCAGCAATTGTGTCACTGTGGAAAAGTTAATTTGAGGATGCTCTGAGAAGACTTCAATTTCCATCAGTAATGGGTCGATAGGAAGAAAATCTGAAATTTAAAAACATTAGCATTTAGCAGAGGGAAAGGATTACAGCAGAACTATGATAGTCTTTCCCATACAACATTTCAAAAAGTGTAAGTTACAAAAGGTGAATGTTCTGTTTGATGCTTGCACAGTACAAGGTAGCATAGCTTATGCTGGTAGAGTGCATATCTATGTGTGCATTGATTTGGTCTACTTAAGATATGCATATCCTAAGTAATAACATTTTCCATGGCTGATTTATTTCATATTCTATAATGCCAGAGTAAGATTTCAGTATTCAGCCAACACTGAGAAATTATGTGACCTTCTAATTACCATTTGGGCATTTTACATAGTGGCAGTGAAACCTGACACTGTCATCCTTACAGTCCTGTTTTTCAGCATGTGGGAGAAAAACCAAACCACACAGAACTGCCTATGCACTGGCTTTCTGTGGAGTGCTAGCATACTAATCAAAATTTCAGGTGTACTTTATTCATTTGCATTTAATCTTTATATTTTATTTGAATAGCAATTTTATTTAGACATACTGGTGTACAGTTGCTTACCTGTTTCTGGTTCCAAATGACACAATATTAGATTAAGTGGATCAGGAAGTGGTTTGATTGATGATAACAACATATCTCAATAATATTTAGCCCTAGTATTCATTCTTGAGAAGCCAATGCCATTTCTGCTGTCTTGTTGGGTTTTTACTATTTTGAGAACCAATCCATGGTTCTCCCTACATTTTTCATTTTATGCAGTTTTGATTTACAGTTATATTATGACACTAAATTTTTTGAAAATTAAGGTGCAATGAGAAATTTGATCACTCTAATAATATTTCTCAGTTATAGCACATAGGTTTTTAAATAGAAAGTTCACAGCCTTCTTGCAAACATAACAGAATATGAAAATTTGTGCAAAATAATTTAAATTGGTTTTTAACTGATTTAATCAGTACTGTCTACATTTCTAATAATACTGCTTAAATAACTTTCCTTAGTTAATTAACTTGCCAGTTGAGAAGTAATTCTGAAAGTTCACTGCTCAGAAAATATTAGATAATTTTAGTACTTTTGCTGCTGAAAAAATAAATATATTAGATCTTGCATTGTGAGCTGTACTATATTGCTAGGATGTAAATTTCTGGAAAAAATAATATTCATTTGTAAGTTAAGTATTTGAAATAATATTTTAATCTTGATTTTGCTTTTAGTTCTCTAGGGCTGCTAATATAAACGTTGTTCTTACAAAGCAGGCATATCATTTCAAACTTTAATTTAATAAAGTCACACAGTAGACTCGTTTTTTTTCTTTTATCTTAATAAAATAGCCATTATTTATAATTTTACTTTCACAATTTCAGATATGGTGGCAATGTTCTGAGCTGTATCAAAGAATCAATGTATCAGTTAAATCAGTTCAAACACAGCAATTAATAGGTCAGCCTTAACAAACAGAGCTCTAAGACTGTATGCAACATGCAAAAGTAAAAACAGATGACCTAAATTTCAAAACTATGCTTCAGTTCCTCCATTTGAAAAATGTTTATAGGCAAGAAGCCACCCATCAGTCTTCATTTTGACTTGCAGTATGTTGCTTAACCCTGTGACCCTGTGTTCGGATTCAGCGGGTTGGAAAATGGATGGATGGATTTTATAATGTGTTTTTGTTCTTTCTGCACACTTCCACAACACCTGACAAATAAAGGGAATGTTGCGATTTTGTTATGTATATGTTACATGAGTGAATTTCACCTCAACCTGAAACTTTCTATCAATGCTAAAATGACCAAGGACCTCATGCATAATGCTGTGCATAGAATTCACACTAAAACATGGTGTACAGACAAAAGCGGAAATGTGCGTATGCACAAAAAAACCCAGATGCAATGCACAAATATGTGCGTACACCAACTTTCATGTTCTTCCGCTACATAAATCCTGGTCAGCATTAAAAGTAACACACATGCATGCGTCTCCCGCACCACCCCGTCTCCTCCCAGAATTACGCGTCTTTGAATATGCAAATCAATATAAATAGCTCTTAAGTTCAGCTTTCTGTGAAAAGACAATGGTAAAAGCACGGGGGAATATAGAAGAATTTCAGCGAATACCAAGTGGAGGCAAGGAAAAACTTACTATTTGTTGGTTTAAACAATGGTATAAACAATAAAAGAAAGTTGATTGAGTGACAAAGAGTGTCGGAGATACTCGAAAGTTCAAGTTCATAAAGTCGCACAGTGCCCGAAATAAAAAAAAAAGTTGTCAGATATCAAAATCGCTGTGAAAAGGCGAGTCGTAGCCCACCGTCTGAGTGTTATATGGAAGCTTATTAGGGTACAGAGAAAAGAAAAAAAAAATAGGCACACATTGGGGAAATAAAGTTCGAAATGTAAACTTTAATCTCGAAATTTCCACTTTAGTCATGTAGTTTATTTTGTCATTATAGTAGAACATCATAAACTAGTTTCTCAAATACTATTGTAACTAAAATAGCTTGTTAAATGCTTCATATTCTATGTGTTCTTCTATGTGCTCTATGTGTGTGAATCACTAAGTGCTTCTTAAGCGGGCTTTCTTTTCCTCCAACAAGACACAAAATACATTACATTCGTGATATTACAGCTCTCTAAATAATTTAAATACTGGGATGTATACTTGATATAATTTTCATGATGATAGGAATTAAAACATGTATTAAACATGGGAACACGGTGGCACAGTGATAGTGACAAGCTGGTGCCTCATCCAGAGATTGTTCCTGCCTCCTGCAAGATGCTTGCTTCGCCGTGCGCAACCTTTGATTAAATCATTTATTACAGCAGTCCTGTTTCTTTCAAACATACTATCCCCCAATTACTGTCCTTCCTTTTCTTTCTCCAAGTAACAATCAGCTCTGTAATAGATGTTAAGCCATCTGTAAGCTTAGAACGCCAATTCTTCAAAACTTTCAAGGAACACTGAAATATCTTCGTAGTACATGTTTAATTATTCTATCCATCTATCTATCCAGTGTTGCGCCAGTCCCATTAAGAATATAGAGCGAGGCAGGAACAATCCATGAACGGGGCGCCAGCTTTTTGCCAGCGCTGTGACACCGTGTCCTCACATGTTTAATTATTAACAACATAGATTATTTAAATGATGTTAAAATTTTATCTGTATAATGTAATAAACATACTTTGCTGCATTTCATCTTAAAAATGATCTTGTCATCATTTGAAATACACACTTTATAAAGTGGCTCAGGTTGTGCAATATTATAACTGTATCACAAGTTTACAGTGAGGTAATTTTACTGATAAGTACAAAAAGTTCTACAAGGAGCACTTGATGGACTGATTGAGTACGTTTATAGTTTTTGGGATGAAACTGTTTATGAACCGCGAAGTCCCTACAGGAAACGCTCTGAAACGTTTGCCTTACTCTATGGGAGCAGTTCAAATAGACTGTGCGCATGGCTGAGGCAGCATGTGCTTGATGCTGTATAAAGATAATTCTCTTTCCGATCAGCTGCTCTAGGGCTGTGATTCCACACTCAGATACAGTGGGATAAATACTCTGAGTGGTGCACTAAGAGTAACAATGCTAAAGCAGCGATGGTATTTGGAATAGTTTGGCCATTCTGTGGTCCATTATATGGCTACAGGTTGATTACAATCAGATGCCTTAAAGTAATAAACAATATGCAGTTAATTTCAGTGTATTTGATAAAGCCACATCAGGAATGTGGATCTAAAAAAGAAGGAAACCACACTGGAACAATAGCACTGCTTTGACGCTGAGTGCCGCCAGTTTGCAAAACCAAGCGGAGAACTTGTGTACACCAGAGATTCAGCTGGCATGAAAATGTGTGTGGCTTTACGCCAAGTTTAGTTTTTTTACATCGCAATGTGAACGTGGAAACGGGCGTACGTAACATTTTTGTGCATACGCGCCGTTTATACATGAGGCTCCAGTACACTACCATATGGTGTGCTGTTTTGACATGTGGATATCTCAACCATAAATTTTGCTATAGAGATTGTTTTCAAAACTACTCAGCACTTGGGTAACAGACATACAATTAAAGTTTTATACAGTTTAAAATGCATGTCACACTCCTCACTGTCAGTGCCATACAATTAATGCTTTGTTCTTTTTCTAAAGTCATCCAAACTAGGTTAAAATAAAGAGTGTGAGACCCCTCTTTTGGTATGTCTGGGAACTTGAAGTTTAGCAATCTCCCAAAAACAATGATAACAACTTACTGTAAGTCTCAAGTATACCTCACATGGCTGATTACTGATTGTTCCTCTGCAACTCACCTAACATTTAAGTCCCCCCTCCCCATCCCGTCCCCAAACCAAAATTTCAGAAAGGTCAAAATTCTTGCACTTGTGCCAGGCTTTGTTTCTGGTTTGGGTTCCCCTTTGTGTGGAGTTTTCCTGTTGTCTTGTAGTAGTTTAAGATATTGCACTTACACCCCACATTCAATCAACATGTTGATTGATGTCTGTAAAATGTCCTGGTGTGGTTGAGTTACTGTTAGCATTGCTTCCTGAATTCAGGTTAGGATCTGATTTCCTTATGATTCCACATAAAATTAAATGAGTCTCAAAAATAATGTATTATTCATTAAAGATCGCAGTTTCTCATTACTGTTTCAACTTTCTTTATATAATATCCAGGTGTTCTGGTGTTCCTTTCCCATCTCAAAAAATGTTATGTTTATTGGTATCTGTGAGTAAATAAAGGTGTGTGTGTGTGTGGATGTGCCCAGCAGTGAACTGTGTTGCTTCTTGCCTTGCATTTGATACTGCAGGGATATGAAAGATCCAGCCACCTGTACCCATTAATTGGGGTTTGGAAAATGGATTATTAGATAAACATTTTAACTTTGTCACAAGAATTCTCCTTACTGTGCAACACATTAAACTTCAATTGCCAGTTTTCAATTTGCATATTGAGCCACATCTTCTGGATGCAGATATATATTGTAGCATTGCACAAGTGCTCGCGAACTCTGATCCAGTGAAATGTTACTATTTACATTGCTCTATTAGGTAGCTTGATGTCCATAGCAGAATGGCTCATTCTTGCCACACTAGTTGGAAACCATATGTGACTTTGGCAGACTTTACATTTTTATACTCTCTCCTATAGCTAGCACTAAAGCTACTCATTTGCATGGTGGACTGTTAGCTTATATTGTTGGTGACTAATCCCCAGGCTTATGCAGCTTGTCATCACCATTACAAGGTGACTGTTCTCTCCATGATCACTTCTAACCACATGCATTGGCACACAAACTATTTGAATGAACAGGGTGGTCTTCATTTCCACTGCAATTATTGAGCCATTGACAAGGGCACATCAGCAGGGGCCCTGAGCGCTGTGTTGTCAGAGAGCACAGCAGGAATATTAAGTGCTGCACTGTCGTGTGGTTCAGTAGGGATCTTTAACGCTGCTCTTCTGAGAAGTTATCCTTTGCAGAACTGTAGATGTAGAGGTTTCTTGTCTATTTTCCTTCCTACAATGACGCTACCATCTGCATTCCAGGCTCCAGATTTCAGCTTTGAGACTCTCTCTCCTCACCTGCTCTGTAACACTGCTATGATTCATCTGGTCATTTTCCTCATGTAATTCAAAATATCATGAGGTGCCGTTTTTAAATGTAGTCATGTTGACTAAAGTGTAAAGGTAGATGTAAATTGTGGGAGGATCATATAAGGATATCTACATAGAAATGGTATCATGAGGAATATATATCCTATAGAATGTATTGAATGTTTGATTTTATGTCTGCAGGGACAGCCTGCCACTGTCGTTGTATCTTGGACTTTGGGAAACTTAGTTTGAAAATCAATGTGCACAGTTCAGGGATAGCTTACAGAAATTATAATTCCTATAAGATACAATAACCTAAAGTCACATTAAGAGCATGCAGTAATATTATTTTATTACATCGATTTAATGTATCAATAGCGTAGAAAATATCATTTTTGTTATTATAAAAATTGTGTGGAACCTTTTTGGTTTTGTGATGATTGCCACAGTAAATTCAATATGCAGCTTTTTTTTTCCTCTTCTTTTCTTCCCTGTTAATCTTCTACTGCAGCAAGTCAAAGCCAAGAGAGGCTTTTGCTGAGATGAATACAATTAACTTGTAGTATTTGACTTTGATTTTCTGGTTGTTTTTCAAGATTAATCTTTTATGAGGTTTTGCATATCTCATTTGTAGAAAGTAAAGCTGCAGTGAATTTAATGTCATATGCTAAGACGACAGCCAGCATTGTATTTGCACATTTTAACAGATGTTAGGTAGTCACAACATGTTTTGAAGATTAAATCAGCTGAAAATTAATAACCTTTTTAAGAAGAGATAAGAATCCTAATGTTATTGTATTATTGATAATAAAGGTCTCATTTCTAAGAGTCAGGAACATATAAATCAGACAAATGGTAAATGCATATTTGTTTTCATCTGCTTTAATCCTGCAAAAACTTTCACAAAGGATAGTAAAAGATAAAATAGCAGCACACTCTGTAACCTTTACCAAGGCCTGAGATGCTCAGCCTATTAAAACTTTTATAAAAAAACATAAAACTTACACTTGAAGATTCCTTTTTCCTGTCACATTTTAGAATTGTAGTCCTTTAAATTCTTTAAAATGACTATTTAGTTCCAGTCTAATCCTGTTTTGCTGTGCTGCCCATCAGTTGTTAGTGACCTTTGACTCATTTAGTGTTTTTCATTTTTCTCAAAATTTTCCAGTAATTTACCTTGTGCCTATACATGTTTATTTAGCGTGTTTGCTGTTTTTTTTTCTTTTCAGTAATCCTGTTTGCTTTGTAAAGGCCTCACTGGGAAAGCAACCATTTACAACAGATACTGTTGATATTGCTGTGTTTAAAATAAAGTACAGTGCCTGAAAATGATCAATAAATAAATAATTCAATAAAACTGAAATCCATGAGATTAAAAATGAGAATAAAACTAACAGCCATTGGGTCCTTCATATTCTGAAGGATGAGCTCAGCACAATTTCCTCTTTGTCTTCCCCGCTCACCCATTGCTCGCTCAGACTCCAGCAGCCGCAGTCCCACCAACTTTACCCCTGTCTTGGCTACCTCCAAGTGGCATCATCCATACCTGCCATCTTCCTTCTTGTACCCCATGGTGTACCTCAGATCCCTGAAGTAGAGCGCCACCTTGATTGTTCCCACTCCACAACAATAAATCAGCGGAGACGATCCACCCCCAGAGCGATGCTAAGGCGCTGCGCTGTGGGGACATCCAGCGCCCTGCCTTTCACACCCTGGTTGGTTGGCTTATCCTGTTTCTCCACCAAATGCTGTTCTCACAGTTCTGCTTTTGTCAATTTTTCCGTCTCTGCCCCGTGGAGGCTCCTTTCATACTAATGCTCCTCATGGGGCATTGGTGCGAAAGTTCCACGCCCTTGAAGACTTAACGAGGCCATCCTCCGAGCTAATAACGCTTACACCCAGTTAAAGCCTACAGTCATCCGGGGCGCAATTATTTATTTATAATCAACATAACACTATGGACCACAGTGTGTTCCCTAGCTGTTTTTTCTTTTCACTGTCTTTGTCAATATTGTATTGTCTCTTTATTATTTACTGTCTGTGTGTAATGAGTTGTTTTACTATGTTCCTAGTATTTTGTGGATAGATCCCCAAGATACAGGGCAACCCTGATATCTCTGCTGAATGGCCGCCCTCAGACTCTGTATTTATTAGACAACAGTGTATCTTTCAACAGTGTCATGTGGTAATGTGCCTGCTAGGCATTACCCCTTAAAAGGAAAGAAAAAGTCAGAAGAATGAGGTAAAGCCGACTTTTGCAGGATAAAAGTTAATGCACTTGCCTGTTTAAGTTGTTAAAGTTGTTGTTTGGCAGATTCGGCAGGTTCACGCAGCAGGAAGCCGGTGACAGGTCAAGCGCACCTCCAGGCCAGGCCTGCTGGAGGATGTGCACGTACCCCTTCATAAAGGTGAGAATCTGTTTAGCCCTGCCGTTGGCAAAGAAAAAGGTGCGGAACGTTTAGTTAGTGTATGCATTAATTTGAGAAGGGGATAGTGCATATTGGATCTTCCAAGGGGAGAGCGTCAGCATGCACTCAAGTTCACACTCGTGCTTGCATGCGCAAGGCCGCTAGCCCTATTTAATACTTACCTTGCAAGGATTGAGAGGAGCACCTGGGCAGAAGGCACCTGCGTCAGTCACGAATAGTGTAAGGGAGCAGTGTGTTGCAGGATTGGCTGAAGATTTGTTCCCTGACTATAAGAGGCTTTTCCTGTCTCAAGGGGATTGTCTTTAGACTCGGTGGTGTGTATAGCAAATTTATTTAGCATACCAAATAGTGGCTTGTGCATGTATTTGTAAATTCTTTTTATATAGATAACTTCTAGCTGTAGTATAGTTTTGGTGGAGGTATCTTACAGTTGTGGTTTGTGGTACACTTTGTTTTTCTTGTAAATATTTTGGTGGATTCAGTGGACTGTGTTGTGTGCAGCTTCTTCCTGAGCACATTTTTTTTAGGAAAACTGTAGTTTTGTGTATATACATTCTTATCTTTATTTTTCATTTTGGGACTGGAAAATTCACTGTGTATATTGATCACTATTTTTCATTGGGGCATTATTTTTGTGTTTTTGTGCACCTGTAAATAAAACCCACTTTTGTTTTTGAAAAATACCACCTTTTTATGCCTGTGTCTCCATGTCTAACTTCTCTCAAGTCTGATCCTGGTCGGTCCTGAACTACAAGACACCCACTGTCTGGTGCCAGCCTTGCCACTACACAGGGTGTCACATGTTACTGTCATTTTATTGAGTGCATTTATTGATTTTTCTGGTTTGTGAATTTTTGCAGCTTTTTTGTGGATACTGTCATTTTGATTGTGTATTTGCTCAGGGTTGCCTTTTTGGCAAACTTTTTATGCCTTTTGTTTTTTTGTTTTTTTTGCAATTTTTTGCCACCTTTTGTGCTCTTCACATTCATAGAAATAAATATCCTCATTTACAAAGATTCTGCACAGGAGCTTTTGCTTTCTAGCCAAAGATTTCATGGTCCCTTTCCCCAGATGGACAGTTTTGTATATTTTGGGATATGAAAGAGATAATTTGGAATTTTAAAAGTTATTTCCTTATTTTGGGCCTGGGTAGGCCGAACTCTCCCTGTGGAGTTGGGAGATCAGTCTGCTTGGGTTGAGAGCAGTTCTAAGCAGGCTGAGAAGGCCTGGCCTAGCTTGTGGAGCCTTTTGAAAGCCTTAAACCGTCTTTGCTATAGGAGTGCACTGGATATCATAAAACAAAGACTACACCACTGCATCACTGTGACATCCTCTTATAGACACAGTCTACCATTTTCTTAAAGTTTATTAATCCTGGATAAAGATGCAGAACAGCTACTCCACTCCCAGCTAATACTAAGTCTAAGGGAATGTTAGAAAAAAAAGATGCATGTGTCATCACAATCACAGGGTTTCAATCAGTAGAAACTTCAAAGGGAACTTCAAAAATAATCATCAATTTTAGCATTTCCCTTGGTTTACTTAACTTAAGAGATTTTCCTCATTGTTTATTTTATCATAATAGAAACAATGCCATCTCCACACAATTTTGGATGTTTAGTTGCCACTATTTTTTGTTATTTCTGGTACCAGTGAATGTATTGTTTATGTGAACAATGCCTGTTGCTGGTCAGGTCTGTGTGACTGGTCACATCTCTTGGGCTTAGTCTGTAATGTTATCTCATTTTAAAATATAAAATGGTGGAATGCTATATTTATTTTACTTATACAATGGTGTGAAGACAAAACAAGTAAATAGGTTTTGTGTTACTTATACGAAAGTAAAACAAGACCCTTGCTTTGAATTATTTTGACAGCTAATTATGGATCAGTGTTTTGGCTTTGACAAAATTCTTCTGGTATGGTGTTTTTGAATTCAGCCTGTTTAAATACAACAAACTTGTCTACTCTTATTTTTCTCCTGGTTTAGTTCCAACTCCTCTGACCTTTCTCTCCTTTTGAGATGCCACAACTTTTGTCAAATACAGAAATGCCCAGCTCCATCTGATTAACCAGTAGATGGAATGAGCAGGTTCAAATACGCAATACTTGGTCACCAAACCTGGAGGCCATTCCAGCAGCACTGGCTCAAACCAACAGGACAGAACATCATTTCATCATAGGACACCCTCAAATGCATACTCTCAATTGCCAAATTAAAGCCACTAGCAAACAGATGTCTTTGGGATGTAAAAAGAAAACTGATGCACTTAGAGAAAATTCCCCAAACAGAGAAAATGTCGAGTCTCCACAAAGACATTGATTAAAGTCAAGATCCATAGCTAGTGTCCTTAAGCTGTGAGAAAGGAGTGCTGACCAATGCAACATGTGAACTTTCCAGAACAGAATTATGTTATTTTGGCAGTTTGTTTCTGGTTTGTAAAAAAGTGAAAATGTTTAAAAAAAATGAAATACTCCTTCTGACAAACGTTTATTTACAACATATTACAAAACACAATGCACATTTATTCAGCTGAAACTGAAATGCCATTCTCAGTTTTGGTGATGTAAACCATATGTTAACTGAATTCTCTTTGTCAAATTATTAATTACTGGACTTTTCAGGGACAAAAACCTTTATCTTTTCTGCATTTTCTAAGCGTTTATGTACTATTACAGGTATATGGTCCTAAATTAGAATTAGCCATTGCAACTGTCCTTGATGTTCATTTTGTATTTCTTTATTTCACATATATATGGTATAGTGTACAAATGGCGGTGTTCTAATTTACCAAGACAGTGTATATATGTAAGTCATTATAAATACTATGCAGTTTAATTAATTGCCATTTGTAGTTTCTACTCCAGCATTAAGTCACTTATTTTATTTCCCAGCTTCTGTGGACTGTGCAGCTAACATTATGTTTAAATGATTAAACATACTGAGAAATAACATAACAATCTACTCATAACATGCATATTAAATAAAAAATTTTTCGAAATCTCAAAATAATAGAATGTCCACTTTTTAGTTTCTTTGGGCATTACAAATATATTCACTCAAACATCGACTACTTTTTTTTAAATATTCTTTAAGCCAGCCACTTAATGTAAAATAAGTCTCTACTAATAATCATAATGTGGTTATCTAGGTTTTTTCTTAATCTGTTTGTTTTTTGAAAAAGGTCTTGGGGATGTTTGTAGATCATTACTGTACTACATTTCCAGTCTTGTAATGGTCTTGTAAAATGGATTTGGTGCTGTTGTTTTATTAATCCTTGGTATGTTCAATCCTTGTTCTTCTCAGAATATGTTCTGCTCATTTCTTTCCTTCATAGATGTACACTTTGTAACCTTCAATTTTTTAACTACAAAACTGAGATGCAATCTGTAAACATGTATGTGAGTGATTTTGAAAAGTAATCCTTACTAAGCTATTCTCGTTAAAAGTAATAAGAAAAGTTGAACTAAAATACACACAAAATGCAGAGAATTTGAAAAAAATGGACTCGTAAGAGCTTAGAAGTTTTAAGACACTGAACATTTCTGAGAAATGCCCAAAGTATATTAATTCAATCAATTACAACATCTCTTGATTTATTTATAGGACTGACACTCTGCTCATTGATTTTTTTAGAAAATCTTGCTTTTAAATTAAATGCAGTTGAGTAAGAAAAGGTCTGATTAATAAAAAAATACTTATTGAATATTTTCATATCTGACTTCTTCAAAAGAAGAAGTCAGATATAAAAAAGTTACACTTGCTAGACAACATAAAAGCAGCATGTGTTTCTCAGTAAGCATGTCAGATACAGTATACAGTGTTAAGAAGTCATCTGCTAATTAAGTGAGTAAACATACAGAAAGATGCAAAATGAGTGTAAATTGGCTCAGCTTGGAAATGGAATACATTAACTGTAGATATGGGTATGATTGAACTATCAATTTTGTATCACTTTTGTAATCCCTGCTGGCTAGTGGGAGCTGTTGTAAAATGATTTGAGGCATAATATGTTTAGGTATTAAAGTCTCACTTACTGGTGTGAAATCTCTAAAGAGGAATTATTTCATTTGCTGTAGCATCCACAGGGATTGTCAAAAGTCACACTTTTCCTTAGCTAATGCATCACAATTAAAATTGTGCTAAAAAGGTAGAAAAATAGACTAATAGATTATGTTAAAAAGGGAAAAGATCATTCAGTTCACCTAGAGGATCTGGTTAAATGGTAGTTAATGGAGTGTTACTTTTATCTAGTCATTCTTTTAAGTGTTTGATAATTGGACTAGGCTGTTTGATTCAGCCTTTTAATACTCTCTGTACTTGGAAGTCCTTCGTGTTTTCAGTTCATAGTGCACACAGTTTCTGTTGGTCTCCTGTAGTGTAAGGGAGCTCAAGAAATTTCCAACCCAGTATTAATGAGAAGCCAGTTATGACTTCTAAAGAATCACTGCTCAGGCAACATTTTGAACTTCATTTTTGTTGATTAGCTTAAGGTTCACAACCCTTAATTACTTCTTTTAGTCTTAAACAACTGCATGGACAAGCTTGAGCAACCCCTGCTTTAGTATGTATTGTTTTCTTTGTAACAAAAAGAGATTTGACTTTAATTAGAAAAATATATATTTTTTTATACCAGACTGCAATAATTGAATTTTCATTGGCACATTTTTATAACGGCAAAATCTTAGACCAGCACAAGAATGTAGCTCTGATCCCTTCCTGAGACAGCTTACACTACTACATAAGAAAAATATGTGTTAAACCTGGTGCTAATGCATAGGGTTATAATAGGTTATCCTCAAATAAACAAATGACAGACAGACAGAGGGAAATTCAGCTTCACAGAAGCTCAGGAAATGTAGAAATATTTCAGTCTGAATATAGGCTTAGACTCAAATGTAGCCGGTATGGAGTTTTAAACTCATTTATACTGTCCTGACTTTTCTCTGGTGTTGCTCCAACATTGAGGAGATATTTCTTCCTCGATTTTAACACTGGGTGGGCAGTTGCCCCTATGCCCCATAATAGACAGGACTTATGGTGGTAAATCGTAACACTTTGACAAAACTGGTTTAAATTCTGGATTCATTAATGAATGAATATTTTTAAAAAGTATTTTTTAAAATATGACCAATCTTAAATGTATTATCAAATGAAAATTGGTTGTTCTAAAGATTCCAGTCCAAAAATCCTGGAAGATATAATCAAAGCTAACTTAACAAAGCATGGCCAATTCCTTACACAGTAGCAAAGGTGAATTAAGTCTTTCTTGATGCATTATTATCCCCTGATGACCATAGATAACATTTTCACTTAGGGCATATACATATTTTCTACTAAGATATTTCATAAATTGTCTATATAAAGAATTTAATAATTGCAAATATGTAATCCTGTAAGCATGTATTCCACTAGCTGTAAACATCTTTCCTAATAATACATAATGACAATGAATACAATACATACACACATTTTGTTTATTTTTTCATTTCTATATAATATATATTAAATATATTAAAATATTTGTATATTTCCTCATTTTTATATATTACTATTTTAGCTTCCTTTGTTCGATCACATCATGAAGAGCAGGCTTAAAAGTTGTCAAAAACCATGACATTAGTTGCATTTGATGTGTTAACTCACCTCGCTTTGTGATATGTTTACTGTAACTCAAACGTTTTTTTGCACTAAAACTGCATCTCTAATGCTGTAATTGAGTTTGAATGCATTTGTGAATATATTAATAATTCATTCTTAATTTTTAAAAATTATTTTAGTACAGGGATGTGGTGGTCCAGAGGCTTACCTCATAGTATTGGTTGCAAGGACCGGACATATGAAAATCAAGGGAGGTTTACATATGTACATATCCCCACTATGTCTCCCCAATGTTACCTTATCTCTACATCCTGTATACAGAACACACCAGTGAAACAAAACAACAGCAAGATTGTGCTTTTATGCCTTCATTGTACCAACACAACACTTTAATTATGCGTTAATGGAATATTGCTACATTATGTATAGTTATATTTAAAATTTATGGTATTTATAAATATACTATAGTGCACTATTTTAATGGTTCCTGTCTTAAGTGTGAATATTAACTGTTATTAGAAATTAATTTTGTGTACTTCATATTCCTTCATTTTAGAAAATGTTTCCAGACTGCTCACTTTTATTTGGAAGATAGTGCATCCCCTCGTGTGATTACAACTTCATCCACACCAGTATTCCCTCAACCAGGTAAATAGGTCATTCTTCAAAGCAAGCAGTTGCATAGTAGTGAAACCCAGCAAAGCTATCATTTTTGATGAAAATATTTTCCTAAGTGTATTGCTCTTCAATTTTAAGCATATCTGTTAGTCTAGTAGATCATAAAAACGCTAAATATGAGCACTGCTGCTGTGGCTCATCAAAATAAAATCTCTTTACATGTTCTTGTGTTTCTTTTAGATCAGTTGTGAACCATATGTATTTATCAGAACTGAAGGAGAAGCAGAGATTAAAAAAGTAAATGCAGCACTGCCCATCTGTACTCACAGTGTTCTCAGAGCTGTGTACCCATAGACTATTTAGACTCTGTCCATGCAGGTTTATAAGCAGTCAAATACAGCTGCTATAGTGTTAGTTAAATTAAAAACATATGCTTTCCTTTATTTTTAGTTAATTCTTCTTTGAAGTGTGTAAATTTGCATTCTTTCTACAACAAAGCATGATCTATATTAATAAGTAATAGTACTTGTTGATAGTTGTATAGTGTTACATCTTGAAGCAGATTGAATCTGAAGCTCAATATCAATATTACTGCAGTGAGTTGGCACCCTGCCCGGGATTGGTTCCTGCCTTGTGCCCTGTGTTGGCTGGGATTGGCTCCAGCAGACCCCCGTGACCCTGTGTTCGGGTTCAGCGGGTTGGATAATGGATGGATGGATATCAATATTATAGACAGTAATGGCGCACTGCACGATAACGTGCAGTGAATACACTTGACTTGAGCATTCATAGTTCTCATACTCTTTCTCTGTATGTTTAGCATTTGTTTGCTCAGAGGTTAATGCACTTGCTGCTTCCTGAGCAGCTCTTCTTTTCTCCACCCTAGTGGCCCGCTTCTTCTCTTCTTTCTTCGGCATCTTTTCACAATAAACTGAATAAATCATTGTTTATGTTGCAATTACTTAGTACGTTTTCTTTCATTTTTCACTTAAGCTGGCATTTAAGTCTTCAATCTGCCTCAAGAATGATTTAAGATATGAAGAGGTAGGGGAAGTGACGGCAGAGGTGGTAGGGAATGAGAATGGCACCTGTACACATGCGCCACACGGCCGCCCTCCTGGCCGCTGCAGATAGTTGATTCTACAATACAATAAAATAAAAATAAAAAGAGGAATAACCTTGGAGGTCAATCATCACCCCGAAAGCGGATAGTAGACATCACATAGTATATGTGTACCATATTTCAGGTCAATAGGTCAATTGGTTTGTGAGCTACAGGTGATTTCAAATCCTGGACAGACAAACGATCAGCCAGGGTAGCGTATTATATATAAAGATATGGGAAAAATTACTACAATCAACTTTTATACAGGTTACTGCCAGATATTATTTCCTCATTTTAAAACTTTAATATAGCACAGAAATAAGATCAAATATAATCAAATTTGTGTATGTGCAAGAAATGAAAATGTAGTCATGACAGCCAAACCTTCATCATTTGAAATCACTGAAAACATTGCAAAATGTACAACTTTCCCTTTTCATTCAGTTTTTAATGTGTATGCCTACACTACCTGCAAGATATGTTGACTATAGGCATAAAGTGGACTACCCAGTATCAATGATTAAAAAAGAATCGCGCAAGTAATTTAACTGTGAACAGAAGAATTAAAAGATAATGTGCAAGTGAGACAAGGCATGCATTTATGATAAACGATTATCACAGAATAACGATTATAATGTATATTGTACATTTTGGTGGATCTAAAGAGGATAGGGAGGAGGCATTGCATTTTACACACTGCCAGTAATAGCAGTCATCCTCAAGATATTAATACTGAAGTACTATGGGCATGTGAATTACAATGGACAAAGCAGTCATCAGATGTTAATTTACAGTGTAACAACATAAGACTAAGTTGTTTTGCCACTTTATTAATTTTAATTAGATTTATGATTGATATATCGATTCATTTTATTATATTTCATCTTAAATTCAGTCTAGTTTTTTGTGTGTTGCTGCTGTAACACTCAACTTTACTCCAGGGATCAATAAAGTACAGTATCTATTTATCTACCATTAGACACTCCTTATCTATCTATCTATCTATCTATCTATCTATCTATCTATCTATCTATCTATCTATCTATCTATCTATCTATCTATCTATCTATCTATCTCAGAACTGTCACGACTATGATTTGTGGTCTATTTAATGTCTGTGTGTGGCCTGTTTTCTTGTATGCTCAAGACCTTTGTGTGAGGTGAATATAGAGTTAATGCACCTGGTATGTGTATGATGAACAACACAGTATAATAACTCTCCTTTGAAGTATTTATGCACAAATTTAGTATTTTAATATAATACATACAGAAAGTTGATTAAAACTTGTGTCTTTATTGATTATCATTTTAATATTATCATAGAAGATATGGCTCAAAAAGCAGTCTACTCTTTTATGCATTTATTCCTAGTAATAATTGAGAACAGCCTTGACATATCTTTGCTGAAACTGTGCAGTTTTATGTTTTTTGGATGAAATTAAATGTATTAATATCCAATGCCCCAGGTGAATTAAAATATTCCACCTGATTTGACAGACTGATTAAAATAATTTACCCAGGTGTATTTTAGTTACTGGCACAACAGGCCAGTTACTTTTTAATCATTAACATCTGCTTCTACAAGTGACTGAACAGATGGATGCTTATACAGTATATTAAAAGGAGTTTAATCAGGATTGAAGCATTGGACTATAGTGTTATTTAAAATATGGAACATCTGCTAAGTTAAATATCTGTCAGATGAAGTTGTGGTTTGCTGTAAGTTTCAAGGTTTTATTTAGCACTGTGCTCACTGTTATTTGAATGTGTGCCATTTTTAACAAAAAAAGCAACACTGAAGAATCTTCCTCATTTCCTAGAAAAACATTTTTATAAGATACATGGACAAACGTGTGTGCCATATGACTTCATAAAATCCTATATTTTCAGTCTTCATTTGTATAATGCTCCTTTCATTAAATATAGGTATCATATAACAGGCGCTCACAAGGGATACAAATAACTGAAAAACATGCAAAACCATGAAATATCCTACTTGAATTGCATTAATATTAGTGTTGTTTTCTGTGAGGTTTTTCATACCTTGATGCAGAGAAATTTCTATTTGAATTTTTTTTCCTTTGGCCATTTACCAAGATCAGTTAATTTATTTTTTTTTCTTTCTTAGATGAAGTTGAAGCAATTCCAGTAAAAGAGTTTGTGAAGCACGTATCAGACCTTCATGAAAGCAATCGATTCTCTGAAGAGTTTGAGGTATACTCTATAAAAGTTTTGTTAAAGTTGTTTGCAAATAAAATTTAAAAAATGTGTTTTAATGAAAAATAAGAAAAAAAAAATATATATATATATATATATATATATATATATATAAACCATTCAATATGTTTAGTTAGTGTTGCTGCCTCACAGCTTCCAGGATCTAAGTTTGATTCCTGCTGTCATCACCGTTTGTGTGGATATTGTGTGTTCACCCTCTGTTTGTGCAGGTGTTCTTCAGGTATGCCAGTTTATTCCCACACCACACTTTAAACTGATCCAGTTTGAGTGTTTGACTGACTGTGCCTTGTGATCAACTGGTTCCTGACTTGTAGCTATTCCTGTCAGAATAGCCTCCAGCTTCCCATAGTCCTATCATGGAAATAGAAAGTTAAGTTAATAAACAGATGAGTGGTCATTTAGACCTTGACACATTCTAAAATCTTAAAATATTGAATTCATCTTCATTCAGAAATTCTTGCACATTATATATATGTGAGTGTTGGTTACCCTGTACAATTCACAAAAACAAAAGAGGTTGTTGCCAAAATAATACAGAGATAGCATCTTGCTGTTTTACATTTATAGAGATGAATCATCATTGGAGGTACTGTAGTCCATGAAATGAAAAACTTTAAAAGTTTTGAGTGTCCAGAAGTTGCAGACCTGGCAGTTAGTGACGGCTGAAAAAAAAATAGAGATTTGCAGCCGATCTTATCCTTTCTCTATCTCTCTGCCTTCTGTGCCTTCCCATTAATCCTCATAAAATTGTCCTCTCCAAGCATGTGTATATATATCAACTTTAATAAATCTCATGTACTTATTTGTAGTTTTTACTTCTTTATGAACATTATGTATTACATTTTGGACATTATGAAAAATTTAAAAAGATTTTAGCTAATTTTTAATATTCATTGTAGTTTTTCATTTTAAATTTATGTGACATAACAAAAATGTCTGGAATGTAGACCATTTGTCAGTGTAATGGTGTAAGTATTAGAGTGTAATAAAATGCCCCCAGTAAATAATTTATTATTGTATCCTTGGTTCTTTTGAAGTTTTTTTCAGTTCAGGAAGTAAAAGAACATTAAGACAATTATGTATGCTTTGTGAACATTATTACGCTTTGAATGTATTTGGTAGTGAGTTAATATTTATTAAAAATGTTTCAATATATTTTCTCTTTTACATTGTAAACATCTTTAAAGAATCCCTGTCAAATTCTGTTTGGCAAATGAAAATTTTCACAATGCAATATCCGTATCAGTTTGGTTACTTATATCAATAAATGAGACATTTTTAAAAATGATAGCAGTTAACCTTTAATCTAAGGTGCCATCATATTTTTAAGCTATAATATAATGCAGAGCTTATCCAAATATTCTAATGCCTTGAACACATGAAGCCAATAAATCTATGATGATGCCATTATGTAAAGCTCCCCCTGTGAACGAAATATCATTTTTTCTATAGATTACACTTAAATCAGACTTACAAACCTGTTAGTTATTACAAATGGCTACCACAATATGGCCCATGTGACATTACCACCTTCAGCTTGTCACGAAAACCTATATTAGTTTATTTTTTTATTGTTTGTGGGAAGGCTATCAGTGAGCACAAGTTGGAAAATGGTGTATCCACATTACAGAAGTTTAGAGACTAGTCATTGTAGCATCATGTTTTTGAAATGAGGAAAGATGCCCTAGTTCCTGAAGGAAATCACATGAATACAGAGTGAACGTTCAACATCCACACAGAGGGCTATCTATGGGAAAATGATGTGAAGTAGTAACACTAACTTCTGTGTCCCTGTATAATAGATTTTTTTATTCTACTATTCTTGGGTACTGATTCAGTGAAGCCATACATAAATAATAAAAGATGAAACAAAAATCAATTTTTTAAAATATTCTATAGCATAGTAGGTTGTTAACATTGACAAAAATATTAAGGACTCTGTAAGGCAAATGCCCCTAAAAATAATTATTAAGCTACTTGCAGACTCACTCTTTCTGGATGAACAGATGTTCATTTATTATATTACAGACAACTTCTCTTTGCTAAGACACATGTCAGTGTAGTGTGTTTATGCATGTTAATTGTACCACCACTAGGTGCCATAAGAGCCATAGTACAATTCACTGCCCATTAAGTATAAACTACTTTTTTATTAACTTAGCTTTAAAAACTAATTATGAAAGCTACACTAGTGTGCAGATGGATGGGTTCAAAATTAGAGTAGTCTTCTTAGCACTCACTACATTCTAGTGCTTCACAATTAAATTCTCTTAAAACTCTTGAAAATTGTCGTACCACTCTGTATTGCATTTGTAACCATAATGTTTAATTAATAATGGCATTACATGTTGTTTTCATTGTAAGCCTTTTCAAAGTTTTATCCAACTGCAACCCTTTCAAGTGTTTCATTTAATGTACATGGTTTCTTTTGATGTGATGTTATGCTGCTGTTGAGTTGCATGTCATTTTGACATTTTTAGGCAGTTGTCTTGCCTTTCTGCTTGCCATGTTAATGTCTGGTTATTGCATGCTTGTTGATGATTATCTTTTGTTAATTGCACTGGTATAATCAGCTGTTTTGTTCACTGTCTGTCACGGAAATTCATTACTGTGCTTTTTGCATTCACTCCCTCATTAGATATTGAAAGAGTTTTATGAGGTAAGACACTGTTTTTCTGTTTTCAGCTCTATAATTGTAGCGTGTAGGAAATGTTTTCTTCTGCATGCATAGCAAAAAAGCAGTAAAGTGTTTTATTGTACATAAAATGAAATTTTTAAAGTTTTTTTTTTTACTTTTTTTTGCAGGAAATTCAAATGTGCACTGCCAGTTTAGGCATCACATCTGACAGTTCTAACCATCCTGATAACAAAAATAAAAATCGGTACATTAACATTTTAGCATGTAAGTATCTAGAGGTTCATTTGAATTTTTAAACAATGCAAATACACTATCATATCTATTGCTTGCAGACAATAAACAGATAAAATAAATCAGAAATACAGCATAAATAAGAGAAGGTAAATGTATGCAGCTTCACCCATACAATTCATTGCCATTCACTATTATTGTTTCCAAAAAACATTTTCCAAGCATGAAGTCTTTTTCTGTTTCTGGGTTCTGTCACGTTATGTCACTTTTTCTTACTAATGAATCTGAGGCAGTTCATGGAGAATTCTATTTTGTACCTTCTGATGGAAACAGGTAGCACTGCACTGTTAGCCAAATAACTGCTTAAAAGAGGAGACATACCCTTGCCGGCATACTGCTGAATCTTTTTTACTTTATTTATGGATATTTAGGCGTATCAATACATTCTTGGCAATACATTGTGGCCAGATTTCACAGAGCCCTACTTTCTATATCTACATTTAATCCACCTGCTGTATGCTGATCATTTAGGGCCTAATCTTAAAGTAATGATTGTTAAGGAGATAAGAAAACTGCAGTTTCTTAAACCGTATCTACTCCTATTAATTTTAAGTAAACATATAGCAGCATGACATTTAAGTAACTTGATTGGGAAATATAAGGTAGTAATGCTTGCTTATTTTGTGACTGTGCAAATGACATAACTTTCAGAATACAAAAGTGTGTACCTTTGTCAGTCATATTACTGTATGTCTAAACTTTTTTGAGATACTTAACATTTTTGTTTTGCATATTATACTGGGAAAAGGCATTGCCTCACAAAAGTAAAATATTCATCATTAAGATGCTACTATATCCAGTTTTTTAATAACATAAAGCATAGCATTTACATGTTGCCCTCTAATGTGGCAGTAGAACCCCCAAAAGATTAACTAGAATATCACATATCCATAGAAATTAACTTCTTCAGTATGTGATGTATATCTCCATCTATCCTTTAGCTTCCATTTCCTCTTACACAAAAAAATGCTTCATTTATGCATGAACACTACTTAAAGAATATAGGTTTTCTTTCGAAGATTTTCATGGTAATTTTAGTGTTGGTCTTGACCTATGCTCAAGGGCAGGCACAATTGTTGTATAATTTTATTTTTTTCCCTATTACATTGGTTAATCATATTTACATCATTCCTTTTTATTTATATTTTTTAAGTCATGCTATATGTCAATAAAAAACATTCAGCAGTAAATTGTTTTTTTTTTTTTATTTGAAGGCTACACTATATTTTTCAAGTGCTGAAGGGCATGGTGAATTGTTTAATTGTAAAGCCTCAAAGCTTGTACGTAATTCTTTTCTCTGACTGAGAGTAAATGCTGTACATTATATTTTTTGTATTACACTGTATATCCTTGGTTTCTTTCAATATATCTTTTAGTAACTTAAGCTTGCTGATGTTATCATAGAATGAAGAGATAATATCTTATCTGAGTAAAGTAAAACAGGATTTTCTTTTGTGATTTTAAACAACATTCAATACATTGTTATTTTATTTGTAATTTGGATAGTGTAAGAAACTGGAAGTCATGAAATATGTCAAAGAGAAAACGTAACAAATCCAAAACAGCAGTAATCGGTTGTGAGAATCCTGTTACTGAAAAAAGAAAAACAAAAAAAGACATATTTGGAATAATTTTTTTCTTTAAGGACCCCCTGCTCGCTTTGCTCGCCAACCCCTGTGTTTGGTTTTCCGGACACACTTTTAAGATTTTTTTTTTCTTTGAATTGTTGCTATTTCATTAGTTTCACCTTTATTTCAGAACTTCTGTAAAAACAATATTTGGAATCTTTCGAGTCCAAATATGCTGAATCTTTTAAATGAGGTCAGTGAGACATGTGTTAAATGACTTTGTCTGGTTAGAGATAATGAAAACTTGAATTTAAAATACCCCAAAAAAACGTAGGTGCGAAACACATGCAGAGCAAGATACAGAATATGAAAGCAGAAAAAAACGACTGTCAAAAAAAAGTAAACATCGCATTAGCGCAAAAAAAGAGAAATTATTACTCTGAGAAATAAATAAAAGGCGAATAGAGATTGAATATATGGACACAGGTGATATGTCAGAAGTATGTAAATATTGTAAGGCTTTGAAGTTTAAGTCAGAGAATTTCAAAAATGTGTTTTACCTCACATGCATTTATTGTTTACTTTGCAAAAAAAATTATTAACTGATGATGATGTAGATCGCTTTGTCTGTGTTGAAATTCCAAACAGAGAAACCTATCCTGAATTATCTCTAACCTGCTCTGCATGTGTTTGGCCCTTTTGTTTTGTAACCTGTTTATGCTTTATGACGTTTCACTTTGTTTTCTACTCTGTGTTTTATCTCTGACCTCGCTTTGTCCTGCTTTTTTTTTCAATGACACCTGGGGCCTAATGTATAAACGGTGCGTACGCACAGAAATGTTGCGTACGAACGTTTCCACGCTCAAATCGCGATGTATAAAACCTAAACTTGCCGTAAAGCCACGCGCATTTCCATGGTACCTCATACCCTGGCGTACGCAATTTCTCCGCTCGGTTTTGCAGACTGGCGGCACCCAGCGTCAAAGCAGTGCTACTGTTCCTGTGTGGTCACCCTTTTCTTTCTTAGACCCACATTCCTGATGCGGCTTTATAAATACACTGAAACTAACTGCATATTGTTTATTAGTGTAATGCATCTGATTGTAATTAACCTGCAGCAATATAATGGTCCAGGGAATAGCCATAGTATTCCAAATACCATAACTGGTTTAGCGTTGTTATTCTCAATGCATCTTCTTCCTCTTTCAGCTGCTCCCATTAAGGGTTGCCACAGCAGATCATCTTTTTCCATATTACTCTCACTGCACCACTCCGAGTATTTATATCACTGTATCTGAGTGGGGAATCACAGCAGCAGCTGATTGGAAAGAGAATTATTGGTATACAGCATGAAGCAGACGCTGCCTGAGCCACGGAAAAACATTTCAGAGACTTTCCTGTACGGACTTCGCGGTTTAGAAAAAGTTTCATCCCAAGAACTATAAACGCACTCAATCAGTCTATCAAGTGCTCCTTGTAGAACTGTTTGTACTTATAAGTACAATCACCTCACTGTAAACTTGCACTACAGTTATAATATTGCACAACCTGTGCCACTTTATAAAGCGCGTATTTACATATGATGACAATATCATTTTTAAGATTAAATGCAGCAAAATATGTTGATTATATTATACAGATAAAACTTTAACTTCATTTAAGTAATCTGTATTGTTAATAATTAGACATGTGAGGACACGGTGCCGCAGCGCTAGCTAGTTCAGGGATTGTTCCTGCATTGCGTTGTATTCTTGCTGGTGCTGACGCGACACTGGAAGGACGGATAGAATAATTAAACATGTTGTGGGGAACAGCCCGGACACAGACAGGCAGACATGATGGTTTTACCACACACGTGTTTCTTTATACAATATATAGTGCACATACCCAGTGCCTCATTACCAATCACCCCTTAAGTCCTGGCCACACGCACAATGCTTTTCTCAGTCTTTGGTCCGCCTCCACTCCTCTCCACCAAGCTTCGTCCTCTTCCACCCAACTCTCGCTCATGACTGGAGGGAGGCGGCCCCTTTTATTCCCCCCAGAAGGACTCCAGGTGGATCCTGAGGGCTCATAGCCACACCCCTGTGTGGCGGAAGCTCCCATGGTGAAGCCGGAAGTCCACCGGGTGTCTTCAAGTCTCTTCCCCCCAGTACTTCCCGGTGTGGCGGAAGTACTGAGGGCCAACACTCCCAAGGCATTGGGGCACCCCCTGGCGGTGACCACGGGCCCTTACAGGGTTGAGCTTCCAAGCTCCGTACCCGTGGTCCCCAAAGCCACCAGGGAGGACGCCCCCTCGTGTCCTGGAGGAGGTACAAGCCCTCCTCCACTCCTCCTGGGCATCCCGGCCGGGCATGGACGCCCGCCGGGCACCACAGTGCCCCATCGCCAGCGAAGACCCGTTGGTCCGAGCGACACACCCCGTTAGGGCGGCTCAACCCCGAAGTGGGTCCTACTCTCTGTCCAGGGTCCAATCTGGCACCCTGCAATTCTCTGCTTCGGCCCCCCCTCCAAGATCTCCTCGCCCCGCTGTTCAGTGCCGCTCATGCCTTCGCAGCCTCCGCTGGTTGAGAGGCTGCCCCATTGCCAGCGAAGTGTCGTCCAGTCAGACGGTCCATCAGATGAGGGACGGCTTCCCATGAAGCAGGTCCTACTGCTCGTGCCGGGTCCCATCCTACAACAGACAGAAACACAGGGGCAGAGACGCTGCCTTGACACCCTTCTCGGGCTTCCCTCTGTGCCATGCACTGGCAGCGCTCCCCCCCTTTACGAGGACCCCGGAACTTGCCTGTTCGGAACCTTCGCCACGGGTTGCGTGCCCCTCTAGCTGATGGGACCGCCTGCTTTTCTCTCCATTCCACTGGCTCTGGGGAGTGGCCCTTCACTTGACGTGCGCACCCAGCGGCACGTCCTTTCCTGTTGGAGGAATCGGCACTCAGCCCTCGATCCCTCCTTTCCCTCTTGGACGCCCTGACGGTTTGAGTCTGCGCATGACAAACGTGCAGCCCCGTTCCCGTCTGCATCCATGCAGTGCGACGGGAGACTGCCGCGGGCTCGGGGCGTCGGGCGCTAGGACCCAGGGCACTCATCAGCCCCTGTCCGCCCTGCCCTCTCGCTGTTACTCCCCTCACCATGCGAGCAGCCTGCACCGCGGCATCCGCTGTCGGAGACCTACCGACATGGTCCCGATCACTGAAATCACGGTCCCCATCGGTAGGATCTCCCTTTCTCTGTACGGGGGCGGTCTCACTTACCGTCCCCGCTGCGTCCCTCCGGCTGAAGCCTCCAGCGCCGCACCGATCCGCCCACTGTCGCAGCGTCCTCACGGACGTGGCCGCCTTCACCTCCAGCTCCTTCAATCCTCTACGGAGGACGCGTATCACCTGTAAAAGCGACTCTGCGGGCTGCAGGCATTCCTCCAGCTCACGCAGAGCCGCTGGCAAGCACAGAGAGTCAGTCGGCAGTTGCCCTACCTTTCTGTCAGGCATATCTGCCGGCTGCTCTGCCCCGTTCGGGTCCTTCTTCAGCCCGGGATTGACACTCCTTGTGCCCGCCTCCATCCAATCATCGGCGGGCTTAAAGAACACACCGGCCAATCCCGTGCCTGTCACGGGGATGGACTTCTGGTCCGCGACCATTTTGGCTCTTTCCTTGTTTCCTGGGGCAGTGACGTGCCTTCTTGGAATCTAGCAGCAGCTGCTGCTGCTTATCGAGCTGCAGTGACTCCTTTGTCGTGGCACAGCATGCTGCCGCTTCGGTGTCGACGACAGCCTGAGGCACAGCATCTCCCTGACACTGACGCAGACCCAGGCAATCCCTGCCTGCAACACAAAAGGTAAGCTTGCTACCCTGTGGGGCCGATTGCCATTAGGCAGGGCACTCACCTCCCGGGTCTCGTCTCTTTGTGTCGCCGTCCTCACCGTGCTGCCGTTCTGGACGTCCTTAGCGACAGTGTGCCTGCTGGAGCTCACTGCACTCCGGCAACGTCCTGGTTCTTCTCCCCGCACCAGGGGACCCTGGCCGTTCAGTGGACCGGTGGCGGGCCCCGAGGTGAATCGCTCTCGCGGGGTTGTGCATGCGTCGCTCCTGCGGTGCGTGTGTGGGCTAACCTGCTGCTCCGGACTGCCAACAAAATTATTTTTTAGGGGTCCTTGCCTTGTAACAGGCAGAGAGTCCCATCTGGGATGCCATTGTGGGGAACAGCCCGGACACAGACAGGCAGACATGATGGTTTTACCACACATGTGTTTATTTATACAATATATAGTGCACGTACCCAGTGCCTCAGCACCAAACACCCCTTAAGTCCTGGCCACACGCACAATGCCTTTCTCAGTCTTTGGTCCGCCTCCACTCCTCTCCACCAAGCTTCGTCCTCTTCCACCCGACTTTCGCTCATGACTGGAGGGAGGCGGCCCCTTTTATTCCCCCCGGAAGGACTCCAGGTGGATCCTGAGGGCTCATAGCCACACTCCTGTGTGGCGGAAGCTCCCATGGTGAAGCCGGAAGTCCACCGGGTGTCTTCAAGTCTCTTCCCCCCAGTACTTCCCGGTGTGGTGGAAGTACTGAGGTCCAACACTCCCAAGGCATTGGGGCGCCCCCTGGCAGTGACCACGGGCCCCTACAGGGTTGAGCTTCCAAGCTCCGTACCCGTGGTCCCCAAAGCCACCAGGGAGGACGCCCCCTCCTGTCCTGGAGGAGGCACAAGCCCTCCTCCACTCCTCCTGTACCACAATGTACTACGAAGATATTTCAATGTTCCTTAAAAGTTTTGAAGAATCGGCGTTCTAAGCTTACAGATGGCTTCATGTCTATTACCCAATCGCCACACAATCAGCTCTGTATTTGGAGAAAGAAAAGTAAGGACAGGAATTGGAGGTTAGTACATTTGAAAGAGACAGTACTTCTGTAATAAATTATTTCATCGAAGGTCGCGCATGGCGCAGCAAGCCTCTTGCATGAGACATGAAAAAGCACTGCGCCACCGTGTTCCCATGTTTAATAACATGTTTTTATTCCTATCATCATGAAAAAGATACCACGTATACATCTCAGTATTTTAATTATTCAGACAGCTGTAATATCATGAATGAAATGGATTCTGTGTCCTGTCGGAGAAAGAGAAAGTCTGTTTAAGAAGCAGGTAGTGATTCACACACACAGAGCCCATAGAAGATCAAATACAGAACAAAGCATTTAAAGTGCTACTTTACTTACAATGGGATTTGGGAAACTAGTAAATTAAACGATTTTAAGATGAAGTTTATGATGTTCTACTTTAATGGCAAAATAAACTACGTGATTAAAGTGGAAATTTCGAGATTAAAGTTCACATTTCGTGCTTTTTTCCCACTGTGTGCCTATTTTTTTGTCTGTACCCTAATAAGCTTTCATATGACACTCAGACAGTGGGCTATGACTCACCTTTTCACGGCGACTTTGATATGTGATTTCTTTTTTATTTCGGCCACTGTGCAACTTTGTGAACTTGAGCTTTCGAGTTTCTCCGACACTCTGTCACTCGATCAGCTTTCTTTTGTTGATTTTACCACTGTTTAAACCAACAAATAGTATGTTTTTCCTTTGCCTCCACTTGGTATTCGCTGAAATTCTTATATTTTCCCCCGTGCTTTTCCCATTGTCTTTTCACAGAAGGCTATTTATATTGATTTGCATATTCAAAGAGACGTAATTCTGGGAGGAGTTGGGGCGGGACAGAAGGCGCATGCATGTGCATTACTTTTCACGCTGATCAGGATTTATGTAGCGGAAGAACGTGGAAGTTTGTGTACGTACAGATTCCTGCATCTAGATTTTTCTGTGCGTACGCACATTCCTGCTTTTGTGCTTATGCCATGTTATAGTGTGAGTTCTACGCACGGCGTTATACATGAGGCCCCTGGTCCGTGGTGATTATTTTCCCTTTTTCGAGTATTAATTTCCGTTTGTTTGCGCTACTGCAATCTTTACTTTCTTTTTTTATACTTTCTAATTTTCCTACTTTCATATTCTTTTAACTTTCTCAACATTTGAATCACGCATACGTTTTTTTTTCTAGCTTTTCGAATTGCACTTCTTTCATAATCTGGTCTGCATGTGTATAGCGCCAATGTTTGTGAACATCTTTATGAAGTTCTACTTTGTCTTTTACTCTGTCTTTTAATTCTGAGCCCGATTGGATGTGCTTTGTTTCAATTCCACTTGTTACGGGCTGATAATTACTTGCCTTATTTTCTGAATTTGCATCTAGATTATTTTTTCTGGGCAGCACTTTGGCGCAGTGTGTAGCACTGCTGCCTCGCAGTTAGGAGACCCAGGTTTGCTTCCCGGGTCCTCCCTGCGTGGAGTTTGCATGTTCTCTCCGTGTCTGCGTGGGTTTCCTCCGGGCGCTCCGGTTTCCTCCCACAGTCCAAAGACATGCAGGTTAGGTGGATTGGTGATTCTAAATTGGCCGTAGTGTGTGCTTGGTGTGTGGGTGTGTTTGTGTGTGTCCTGCGGTGGGTTGGCACCCTGCCCAGGATTGGTTCCCTGCCTTGTGCCCTGGGATTGGCTCCAGCAGACCCCCATGACCCTGTGTTCGGATTCAGTGGGTTGGATAATGGATGGATGGATGGATTATTTTTTCTTTTTTCTTTCCAACGCTTCTGAGTCTCTTTTCTCCGCGCTGCTATCTTCTTCGCTTATTCGTCGTCGTTTCATTTATAACGTATTGTCCTTATACGCTTTATATGCGCTGAGACCATGGATCTGTATGTGCTCAAATCCTTCACAAGACTGAATGTTTTGCTGCCCCGTTGTCTTATTTGATAGATTGTAAGTAGGGCGTGTCTTGCAAGAATCTCATATTCTACGTCATCGCGAGACAGTCCTGGGTCAATCTCTTGGCACAATGTGTCATGTTTACGGTCCCCGCGAGACGCACTGTGGCAAGTCTCTTTGGTCTCGCGTGTCTTTTAAATGTCTTCCGAGAAGATCACGTATCGTAGCCTTGCTTTTTCTTTCAAGGCAAGGATTTTTTTATAATAGAGAGAAATGTGTGTATATATATATATATATATATATAGAGAGAGAGAGAGAGAGAGAGAGAGAGAATTATCAAACAGGAGCACCTAACAAGAGAAAGACTGCCCTTTCAAACTGTCAGAATCACCAATGAGGTAGCAGATATTGGTGCATGATATCTTATGTCTTCAAAATTCATTTTTCAGGCATCAGTAAAGTTGATCCAGCAGAATTCTTTGGCTTAAATAGCAAATTACATATTTAAGGACAGTGGGAGAAATTTAGGGGAAGTGTATTTAAGAAACAAAGAAATACTTCTTAACATAAAGAGCTGAAAGATTTGCAAACAGATGCAGTTGAATTGAAAACTTTAAAAGACATTTAACAATATTGATGGAATATTGGGTAAGCTTACCTATTAGCTAACCAAATGGATTAAATGGTCTCATCTTGTTTGTCAAACATCTTGTGTACTTAGTGCAAAAAGTGAGTAACGAGAAGATCTATTATTTTTCCTCTTCTAGCAAAGGTGTAATCATCAACATAGTCAGTAAACACAAATGATATGTGAAAAAAGTAATCTGTTTTGTTTAATTAGTTTGCTTTGTAATTGAGCAAATCTACCGACCATATTGGGACAGTAACAAATAGTACAAAGCAAAGTGCAGTCTGTTGTATAGTATTAAAAGGGATTGTGAAAGGGTGCTCCCGGACACAGACAGGCAGACACGTTGCAGTCCATCACCACACATTTATTTACACAGTACTACTATAATACAAGTCTCTATGTGCACCACACAACCAAACCCCCACCGACTCCCAAAGTCCAGGCTTCCAGCAGCCACTTTCTACTCCTCACAAACACAACACTCAGGGCCTCTCCTTGCTGCCGCCTCCTCTGACCTCGTCCACCTCCTCACCCGACTCCAGCCTTGATTGTAGGGTGGCGGCTCGTTATATAGGTGGCTGATTGAGGGCCGCACCGGGCCACCTGCCACAGTACACCCCCGCTAGCTGAGACCTCCTGGGACCAGCGAACCATTCCGGGAGGACGGGAACCCCTCGGCGGCAAGCCGACACACTGTAGCCTAGGGCCCGATCCTGTCAACAGAAAAGAAAAACAAGGGCGGAGGCATTGCCCTGACGCAGCCCCTCGGCTCGTCCTCAGCCGGGCCAACGCTCTTGGCCCCAATCGGCGCCCCGATGCTCCCTTTCTCGGCTTCCCAGCCCGAGTAGTCCGTGCTCCCCGCCACGGAATCACGCTCTGTTTCCACCTCCTCCGCAGAGGACGACCCTTTGAGGAATGCGCGCACCCAGCAGCGCGTCCTCCCCTGTCAGAGGAACTGGCTTCCTCAAGCCGCTTCCTCCTCCTATTTTGGGATGCCACAGCGGTTCAGATCTGCCCATTGTAAGAGGGCAGACCCAGCCTCGCTGGCGTCCGGAGCTTAACGGGGTCGGTCTCCCTTACCTTCCCCGCTGTGCCTCTCCGTCCAGGAGCTCCTGCAGCGTGCCGATCCTCTTCTGCCTGCGGCTCTCGATCCGACGCCACTGCCATCCCTCCTGAGTCCAGCGTCTCCGCCCGGAGGGCACATCGCTCGGCCGGCAGTGACAGCACAAGGCGCAGCTGTTTTTGCAGCTCCTGCAATATCACCGCCAAAGAGAGAGAAGCAGCCGGCGGTGGGCTTACCTTGCGAGTAGTTCCACTCACCGACTGCTCTCTGTGGGCGCTTCCCTGCGGCCCACTCAGGTTTCTGTGAAGCACGGGATGGACATTCCCTGCTCTCGCCTCCGACCACTCACTGGCGAGAGAACAGGACACACTGTCCAATCCCGTGCCTGTAATGAGGAGGGTCTTCCTGGCAGCCATTTCGCTCTCCTCTCTCTCAGAAGAGCGTCTCTCTGGGCAGCTCCGCTGCTGTTGCGGCTTCCCCAGCTGCAGCAGCTCATTCCCGGCAGCGCCTCTTGTTGCTGTTGCGTCCGTGAGCCGCCCCTGAAATACAAACTCCGACACCGGACCGCTAACAGTCCGTGACACTGTATTCCCCTGCGGGGTTCGGTGCACGCCGCCCCTGCGGCACGTGGGTGAGTTCGCCTGCTGTGTCGGGCCTTCCACAGACAATTTCTTGAATGCAGGTCCGCACCTTGTGCAGGGTGCAGCATCCTGCCGACTACGCCACTGTAGAAGGGTGCAGCCCGGACACAGACAGGCAGACACGTTGTAGTCCATCACCACACGTTTATTTACACAGTACTACTATAATACAAGTCTCTATGTGCACCACACAACCAAACCCCCACCGACTCCCAAAGTCCAGGCTTCCAGCAGCCACTTTCTTCTCCTCACAAACACAACACTCAGGGCCTCTCCTTGTTGCTGCCGCCTCCTCTGACCTCGTCCACCTCCTCACCCGACTCCAGCCTTGATTGTAGGGCGGCGGCTCGTTATATAGGCGGCTGATTGAGGGCCGCACCCGGCCACCTGCCACAGGATATAAATATTTTAAATTGCTTGCAATAAATGGCCTGTCAATAATGAAAATGTAAGCTTTACAAAGCGCTGATACTGCATTTGCACCATACAAGAGTATTCACAAATGTAAGATTCCAATGAATATTACCATGTAAGTTGTAAATATAAGAGAAACCTTCAGAGTGTGGACATCACCCAGTTATATAGCAACAAAAATGTTCATGTTGATAAACAATAATTAACCTCTAATGTTAATATTGTAAATTATGTATAATTCACTGGCATTCAAATATACAGTATTTGTGAACAACATGTATTAGGTTATTGCAGTCTGTGGTTGATTATGATTGTTTCATTAGAATAATTTAACTCAATTTAATTTTTTCATCCATACATTTTCAGAACCTACTTTTATCATTACAGGGTCACCAGTGATTACTGTGATCCTGGCACCTTCAGGCATAAGGCAGAAATCTTCCCAGGATAGAGCGAGAGCCCATCACAGGGTACACTCACTCACACACCACACCGACTTAGAATCACCAGTTAAACTAACCCTCAAATTGTTATGCATTTAAATGAAACCATAATGCTTGGAAAACATACATACATAAATATGAGGAAAATTTATAAAATCCCTGCAAATAGTGAGTTTGATGAGATTTTAAACAAACACTATCAAGCAGTGAAGCTCTGTTGTGCCAATTCATTTCCCCCAGTTTGCACAAATTTATAAATTAAAAACAATAACAAAAAATTACAAAACAAGTTATCTTTTTTTTAAATAAAAAATAAATAAGTTATCTTTTCTATTAATAATAAAAATTAAAATACACATCAATATACAATATACTAATAAATGCAAGGATCCCTGTACTATTTTATTGTCTATTTCTAAAGAGAGAAATTAGGAAATGTGAAGAAAGAAACAATAAAAACTTAATAAGGTAAATGCCAAGGCGTCAGGGCTATCCAATGTACCACCATACTACCCTCAGATATATTCAGTATGTGAATTTCCCCTTGGGATTAATAAAGTATCTATCTATCTATCTATCTATCTATCTATCTATCTATCTATCTATCTATCTATCTATCTATCTATCTATCTATCTATCTATCTATATTTTTTAGAAAAACTGGAATGTAGTTAATTGTATTCACATTGCATATCTTTATTACTCTACAGATGTCATGGAGACATTCTGTAACAATTGACTTGCTTGTTACTGTAATTTGACCTATAAAATGCCTTTGCCATTTATGGAACTAAAATAAAAACTCCAGTGAGTCAGTCTAGCACAAAATAGATTCATTTCAATGTGGCAAAACATATTTGTTTATTAATGTTGTGCAGTTCTACCTCTACTCTTGTGGAATTTTCTTAGAAACTTTCCCATTAATACAGTTTGCATTGAACAGTAGACATGCATTGGTATATGTCTTCAGTTTCTTACGGCTCCGTATTGCATTTCCTGTTTTTCATCATCATACCTATTGTATTGTTTATGTTGCAAATGCTTCTTTGTGCCTTGGTTACATCACGCAGTGGCACTAAACCACCGCTTCTGCCAAAATAGCATTTTAGACAAAAAAATTGTGATGTTGATAGTAGTCACAGCACTGAAAAAATCAGGATTGCTATACACAGGATGAGACTTTAGTTGTGAATACCATCATTCCAAGAAACTGCTTGTTTATCCTTTTGGAAGTGAGTCAGTAACTCTTGGGGTAGTTAACCAGAGATTTCTGTAGGTTGAATGTATGGGAAGGGCTAGGGTAATCACATGAGCTGTTACTGCGCCATTAAGATAACAAATGTGTCAGTTTTCCCTTGTTTCAGTTAGTCCTGGCTAGGGAGTTAGATCGTGACAGATCAGAATGATGCGCCCACGACTCTCATGTATACTGTATATGATTGGGATGATGGTTCTTTTTATCTTTAAATGCATTGTAAAAATATTACCTACTGCTTTAGTTGTCACATTTTGTTAAATTAAACATAAAATTTAATAGCAAAGACTTTTCTTTGTATCAAATGGCTACAACCTCATTACATTTCCACAGATTAACGGTACCCTGAATCTACTAGGACTGAATTGGTACTATTAAATTTATAAAAATCTATAGAGTTGACTTTGGAAACCATTAAGTGTTAAATTTGACCAGATTTTATTTTATTTTTTTTCAGATGATCACAGTAGAGTTAAACTTTCACCTCTTCTAGACAAGGATGGAAAAAGTAGTGACTATATTAATGCCAATTACATCGATGTAAGTGTAGCATTTCTTTTCCTTCTTAGTTTAACATTTAGTTTTAAATAATTGCTTTATGGTATTCCTGAAGTTTGCCATAACTCTCCAAAAACCTTAAACATTGAATATTTTTTTTTTTTTTTATAAATGTAAAAAGAAACCTGCTTTTTGTACATATACTTTATATGTTCAGTACATTATGTTGCTTATTTGAGTTTATATCATTTTAATATTTTTACCTGATCAGGGCTTTGACAAACCAAAAGCATATATTGCAGCACAAGGGCCTCTCAAATCTACTGCCGAAGATTTCTGGAGAATGATTTGGGAACACAATGTAGGAGTTATTGTTATGATTACAAACCTGGTTGAAAAGGGAAGGGTATGTATCCAGTTTTGAACTTTATGAAACAGTGCCTTTCTATTGTTGTTAAGAAAGTGAGAAACTCAGTGGAAAAATTATGGACTTACATTCTTTCTTTAGGCTTCAATAAAATTTTAAGGTGCAAAGCTTTTTTCTACAAATATTGGCAGGTACATTACACGACATATCTGATAGCTTTTGTTTCTTTCAACAAACAGCTGTGGCTGATTTCAGTTTTAAATGTCACTGTTCCTTTACAACAGATCAAGTTAAGTTCAAGTTTATTTTCATGTGTACAAAGTACATACTGTACTCTATATATTATAATGTAATTCTCATCTGTTGGTCTCCTCAGAACAATCAATAATAATATAATATCAACAAAAAGTCTTAAAAAAGTATAGATGGCATGTAACAGTGCCTGTGTAATATATATTTCTTATATATGTAATAAATATATATATATATATATATATATATATATATATATATATATATATATATATATATATATATAAAATTGTTAATATTATTATATTAATAATTACTATTATTAATAATTCAAAAATGTTGAAGGAATATGCAGACTTCTCACTGTGAATGACTCAAACCACACACTGCACACCTGGTACTCAGAAAAGTTTGAACCAGAAGTGCAAATGCGAAACTCAAATAAAAATAACAACAACAGGTGGTCCTCATTTTAATACAATGACTTTCAAGCTTTATCACTGAACTGAAAATTTTAGATTGCACACTTGGTTCAATTGGTCTAGCCCCTCAGACAGAAACAGACTTGCTGCACAGAGGCAATTTCACATACTACAAGAAGTAATATTTTTCTAGAAGATTAATGGCATTGAGTATATGCCCTGAATCAATTGCTGTGAGTGTCAATGGTGTTGTACTGTTTGCTGAGTGGGATAAGTTAGAAAAACAATGGTGCAGAATGGCTAAGTTCTTTAATGAAACTGTTTGTAAGGCAGAAAGTGCTATATACTGTATGTCCTGAACAGAAAGCAACTGAATGCCAGTAATATTCCACCCTCTTCAGTGCGCTACATTCTTGATATGAGCACATGCCATACCAGGATTTCATGCAACCAATGAAGACGGTCTCTACTGTGCATCTCTAATGATGTAATGCAGAAATAATGAAGAATTTGGGAGTTTTCTTGTGTTTGTAAAATGCACTTAATTGTTGGCATATTATACTCTGTGGCAATTTACAAATATTGTACGTGAGAACAGATGGAAAAATACAAGCTTTTCTCAGATGTTTGATGAAAAAAGATGCACTGGTGAGGCATTTTGACAAGAGACAACATGTGTTGTGTCCACTTCAGTTCATCAGCGATGATCACTCGAACAAATTAATAGCTGCTAATCCTTCAACATCATCCCCTCTGATGTCTATAGAAGTGTGGTCTGCTTTTTCCTTTCTGAAGGCTATGACTAGCTCCTTGGTTTTGCAGACACTAGGGGTGAAATTGTTCTCTTGATTTCATCGAATTAGAAGGTAGAATTCTTCTCTGTAAGCCCTGTCATAATTTATGATGATCAGGCCTTTGTTGCGATATCATTAGCAAATTTAATAATAGGATTTGAGCTATGTTTGGCTACACACATGTGAAAAAGGAATACAGAGGAAAGCTCAGCACACTACAGGTAGAGTACCTATATCGAAGGTCATCAGGCAGTTTGTGTATCTGTTATTCATCAATGCCAGTTTCTGTTGGCAAGAAGTCTATAATCCAGTTGTAGAGGATGGCGCTAAGTCCAAAACTGTGTTAATTACAGTGGTCCAAGAACATACAAATTCTTAATTGACCTCACCTTTTGAAGGGATAGGCGCCTAGAAAAGTTCCTGAGATACCTAATGATAAATACTTAAAGAAATTAAGCCTAAAATATAATTTCTTTCTAATGACTTGATAAGTTTTAATAAAATGATTTTAGAGCAAATTAAGTATTCATTTTGTGAGACATTTTGTATCTATCTATCTATCTATCTATCTATCTATCTATCTATCTATCTATCTATCTATCTATCTATTTATTTATTTATTTATTTATTCACAGAGGAAATGTGATCAGTACTGGCCTTTGGAAAATAATGAAGAATTTGGGAGCTTCCTTGTGTCTGTGAAGAGCACTAAAGTGTTGGCATATTATACTCAGAGACAATTTATTGTGCGCAATACAAAAATTAAGAAGGTCTGTTTTTTTTTGTTTTTTTTTTTAAATTTTTCATATCTTGTAGCTGGAGCTGCTGTTATTATTCCACTTTACATAATGGCATAAAAATGTAGGTCAACAAGCTACATGTTTTATTGTATCACATATTAAGGGTTGGGACCTACTCATCAACATTAAATTAGACAAATTATCAACAGCTTTCGGTGCTTTAGGGATTGTTCATAAAATGTTTCAAGTAAAGAACCTCATTTCCCTCTAAGATTATTTGTTCTTCCCTAGTGCTATTTTTTGTTCATTTTTCATCCATGCCCTTTCAACAAGTTAGCTTTGAAAATTTACTGAGTCTTGTTTTGGTTTCTTATTATGAACTTGCAATGGCGTCTTTTTTTCCTAATTAATTTGGATTTGCTTGCAGAAATATGATTCTGATTAATTGTTTATAGTGTTGTGGTTTAAAGTGTAAAACTTATCCTATATTTACTGTCGTTTTTTTTCTCCGTAATATGTCACAAACTATTACAATAGCAGTTTTACTGTTGGTTGGGTTAATTATTTGGATCTTCTACAGTAGGTGAACATAATGTATATTGAAGCCATACTCCCATAACATCCATCCATTTTCCAACCCACTGAATCCGAACACAGGGTCACGGGGGTCTGCTGGAGCCAATCCCAGCCAACACAGGGCAGGGAACCAATCCCGGGCAGGGTGCCAACCCACCGCAGGACACACACAAACACACCCACACACCAAGCACACACTAGGGCCAATTTAGAATCACCAATCCACCTAACCTGCATGTCTTTGGACTGTGGAGGAAACCGGAGCGCCCGGAGGAAACCCACGCAGACACGGGGGAGAACATGCAAACTCCACGCAGGGTGGACCCGGGAAGCGAACCCGGGTCTCCTAACTGCAAAGGCAGCAGCGCTACCACTGCACCCACCGTGCCGCCCACTCCCATAACATCTATTTGTAAAATTTATTTTACTGTAGAATGCCTGGGAGTATGGAGTTTTTGTTCTCCTATCCTTCCAGACCATCCTACCATAGCATCAGACTCTATGTGTAGGTAATAGCACTTTAAGTTATATTAACGTCATTAGTAAGTTCATTTTTTATTTCTTTGTCTTTATTTTCATTCATTCATTCATTCCTCTGTTTTCTTTATAATTGTAACTTGTTCTGCTTCTTGTCTAGCAGTTTGAATAGTACTTTTTGTTTAAAAATGTGCTGTATAAATAAATATTCCTCTAGTAAAATAAGAAATGATGTGAAAAATCATCCAAAATAGAGTCATTCTAAAAACCAATTTGGGTCAGAAATTGGCTAAACAGTTCATATTCTGAAACACTAAAGTTAGTATATGGATATCTAACTCATAGTATGGGTAATTTAAACATTTAGCAAGCACCAACCATTGAGAAGATAAGTTGAAACAATCAGCATGGCAACAAAACCACAAAAACAAGTTCTTTTTTGTGGGTTGCAATTTTTTTTTATTTGGCTTATTACTGAAGTATCCTGGTCTGAAATGATAAGTTAAATAATAAAAATATGTATGCTTTTAAAGGTAATTATACAATAAACCTGAAATCTTTCATTAATAGTAATTGAAGCTAGAGTAAGAAAATATAAGAATATAATTGAAAGGAGTTAATCAAATTACAAATATGTTATCTATGTTATATTATGTATATTCTTAAAATTACATAACGAAGTATTTCACTGCCATGGAACTGAATGCCCTTACATCCTTGAGCCCAACAGGCAAATCTGGTACAATCCTTGGGGTTTTCATGAATGGGTTAAAGTAGGATCCTAGATGTGAACTACAGGGTGACCGTGGCTTCAAGCCTATACAACAGGTCACCCAAACCTGTTAAAGCCTCATCAGCAGGCACTTAGGACCAGAGGTCTAGAATCACAGCCTGAACAATAGGCCGCCCAGGTCAAAACTGCCTCTCACTGCTTGGTTGGGAAAGAGACAGACAACCTGGGTGGTCACTCTGGCCTGTTTGGAAACAAAAGGTAATGCTGAAATCAGTGTTTCAGGTTGTTAAAATTTTGTTTTTTGCAGGCAGTAACCTTATTAGATTAGAATTATTTGATTGTAAAAACTAAGTTATTGCCATGTTGAGAATTGGATTTTAAACCACAGTGCTGCCTATTTAGTCCCATTGTTAGTCTGATCAAGTCACTTAACCTGCCTGTTTTACACCTGTAACATAAATGCGTGTTTATACAGTATAAATAATAATAATAGTTCGTGATGATTAAGTCACCTTGAATAATGGTGTTTGCCAAATATAAACAAAGTTTTAAGATGGCTAAGACTAGGAGTTCACAAAAAGACTGGTGTCTAAAATTTACACTCTAGGAATGTTGTTACATTCACTCTAGTAATGATATGCTAAAGAAAAAAACAGATTGGTAAATTATATGTACTGTACACTTATGAGAATGAGAATGTTCAGTTGATGCACTTATTTCTATTACAAGTAAGTAACGTAAATGAGAAAGTAAATTTTTAAAAGCTTTTTGTTTAAATCATTCTTTGTTCATAAGCGTTTTATGCTTGAACAGCTTCCTGCTATGCTTGGGATTTTGGTTCCATCCATTTGCCCTGCAGACCTATGTGATGTAGCAATGCAATACTTTATTCTGTTTACTTACTAATGTGTGATGTGCCTAATACAGAGCTTGCAGTCAAACGAAAGCCAATTAATTATATTCACTATTTTTTCATCCATAGGGATCTCAAAAAGGCAGACAAAATGAGCGGACAGTTGTTCAGTTTCACTACACGCAGTGGCCTGACATGGGTGTCCCAGAATACACGCTGCCTGTTTTGACCTTTGTGAGGAAGTCTTCTGCTGCCAGATCAGATGACATGGGGCCTGTTGTAGTTCACTGCAGGTATTATATTAGTTGAATATCTTCATTGCATGTCAGAATAGTATGGTGTGTGTGTTTTTTCCAATATTTCTCAAAAAATGTTTCTGAAATGCAAATTATTTTACAGCTCAACACCAAGGTTCATGATGATGTTCTTCTGATCAGAGTCTACCAAGTATGGCACAAAAAATATGCCGTAGTTGAGCATATGCATGTATTTTTTGCTTCAGAGAATTGATGTTTAAGGAACTTTTATGAGAGCTTTTCTCAGTTTCTTAGTTTTTGACATATCCAATATATTTTTTCCCTCGTCTTTCTAAACAGTACAAATAAAGTACAATTTTTGCATTAGAACTGATATCCACGGTCAATTCTAATGTAATTAAGATTCCTATCAACTGGTGACTAAATAAACAATAATGACTTGAAAGTAATGTAAGTTTTCAATGGTAAATAGGATATTAAATTTCCATTTGTGTGGCACATCTGCACTAGTAAAACAAGGGGGATTTTCATTTAACCATATTTCAAGAAATATTTGTTAATGTTGGTGAAAAGGTCTGTACCTTATTGCGCAATCTTGTCTGCAAAAGTTAAACAATGGAAAACCTTGAGGTTGACAATGGGAAATTCCCAACTCATATGTTATCATCTTAACATGAATGTTATGTTGCAAGTATAGAGTACGCTATTGGCCATTGCACAAATGACACTATGATCTAGAAGACAAAATAACAGTTTGATAATTAAAATGGGAACAGTATAAATGTACACATTTTATGACACTTACTGTTATCTGATTCTTCTTTTTCAAAATAGTTTTTTCAAGTTCTAAAATTTTTTAAGATAATGTCTTGGCTTTGTTTTTAAGGTAGTAAATTAAACTCGTCAACTAACTAAATCAAATGTTTTTTTATTCAGACCGACCTGATTTCCATCCATCTATTTTCCAACCTGCTGAATCCAAACACAGGGTCACGGGGGTCTGCTGGAGCCAATCCCAGCCAACACAGGGCACAAGGCAGGAACCAATCCCGGGCAGGGTGCCAACCCACCACAGCCGACCTGATTTTGTTTCTGATATTGGTTACAGAGTAACATAGTAAATTTACACCATTTGCCTTGTTTTCATTTTGGCAAATAAATTTGTTAACATTCTATCATTTTTCTCTTTTGGCTGCTAGGGGATCTAAAATTCTTGGTGCATCCCAAAACCCCTGTAAATATTATAAGCAGAACTCAGAAGAATGGTTTGACCTTTCAAATATTTTCATGAATATCATTCTTGCAGAGTATGTTGCCGTTAGGTTGGAGTTTGGAGAGCACACATGGTAGGCAAAGAGAACAGGCACCTGGCTGTCCATGGGTAGTAACATCCTGTCTTTACAATGCTGGTAATGTTGTAAATGGGTGTTTGAGTCTTAAATCAATGACAGCAGACAATATAAACTAAAATACCTGAATCTTTAGTCCGTAGGATGTGTGATCTGCCACTTCATCCCATGTAAAGGTTAACAAAGAGTAATGTAATGTATAGAATGGCACGGTGGCGCAGTTGTAGTGCTGCTGCCTTGTAGTAAGGAGACGTGTGTTCGCTTCCCAGGTCCTCCCTGCGTGGAGTTTGCATGTTCTCCCTGTGTCTGCGTGGGTTTCCTCCGGGTGCTCTGGTTTCCTCCCACAGTCCAAAGACATGCAGGTTAGGTGCATTGACAATCCTAAATTGTCCCTAGTGTGTGCATGGTGTGTGTGTGCCCAGTGGTGGGCTGGCGCCCTGCCCGGGATTTGTTCCTGCCTTGCGTCCGGTGTTGGCTAGGATTGGCTCCAGCAGACCCCCGTGACCCTGTGTTAAGATATAGCGGGTTGGATAATGGACGGATGGATGGATATAATGTATAAATCTGTGAATTTGCCTGTTCATTTGTTAAATTATCCGATATCCTCTCAGTGTGGAATTTGTGCATACTCTTCTTATACTGAAACCCCAGAGATGTGCAAGTTAGATTGACTGCTTCTATGCCCTATGCCCTTTGAAATGTCCTCTGTATGAGGTAGGAAGCAGCTATGCAAAATGAAACAAAGAGCTATGAATATCTCATTTAAAATGCACAGCTGGATACGTGTTTAAAACTAATTTCTATTTTGCTCACATGGAACCTACAAATGCCTAGCTATTATTTCCTCTACCTTTGCTGTTTTACTTTACAGTAGACATACATTTCACAAAATATGTTAAATGAAATTTTGTGTGTAAGAAATTATGAATTTTATTTGTATCTCCTTTTTAGTATATTTTAAAAGATTCAAGGTTGTTGCCCTTTTAATCTGAATTGTTCAAATTTAGACATGTCTACAAAACATGCATAGTCATTTGTCTTACATTAAAAAATCTGTATTTGATTAGATTAGATTAGATAAACTTTATTAAACCCATGGGGAAATTCAAAGTTGGTTCCTTTTGTTAGTATTATATAGTGTCTAAAATTCTTACAAAGGCAAGATTTCTGTTTATTTGTTAAATTTATTATTGCTAGTCTAAAGTTTAGTATATATGCATGTCTCCAATCTGTCAGTTTGTTAGAGTATGGAAGTAAAGTGAATAGCTGTGCATTAGCTGTCTTTATTATTTACCGCATATTGTAATGGCTACCTAACACTGCAGTGCTTACCATTGTGTTTTTACATCACATATCAGGTTAGGCATACATTGTAAAGCAGCTACTGTATTACCAATTGGTAAACATTGAATAGGGCATCACAGTGCAGCAGTGGTAGGGCTGATGCCTGTCAACAAGGGTGCTCTGGTTTCCTCCCACATTCAATGAAAGTTAGGTGGATTGGCAATACTAAATTAACCCTGCTCTGTGTGTGTGTGTGTGTGTGTGTGTTTGTATCTGTGTGTTCATCCTGTGATAGATGGATGCCCAGACCAGGGACTGTTCCTACCTTGTGCCCTGAGCTTGCTGGGATAGGCTCCATCCTCCCTTACCACTCTGTTCAGCATTTTTGGAAGATAGATGGATGGATGAACTTTTTATTAACTATGCTATTACTATTTATAGTACACTAGTATGTTGCTTGATTGCATATGCATGGCTGCGAATGGAAGTCAGTCACTATTGATGATATAATTGATGGCAGAAGTATGAATTCTGTAGTCTGTAGGGCTATACTATTTTCTCAAATTCAACTAAATACTGCAAAACTGATAGGACAATGCTTGACAGTACAGATGGTCAATGAGCTAAAACATACTGCGAAAGCAAACCAAGTGCTTTTCAACACAAAGATATTCTTTAACGGCAAAGTTAAACAACTGACCTCAACCCAATTGGACATGCATTTCACTTGCTGAAGACAAAACTAAAGTCCAGTAAACAATCAGCGACTGAAAACAGCTGTAGTAAAGGCCTGGCAAAGCATCAGTAGGGTGGAAATTCAGCATTTGGAGATGGCCATGAGTTCCAGACTTCAAGCAGTCATTGACTGTAAAGGATTTTCAACCAAATATTGAAAATGATCATTACATTTAGGATTATGTTAGTTTGTCTAAATACTTTTGAGCCCCTGAAAATAGGGGGACCATGTATATAAATGCCTGTCTTTTCTAAACAGATCATATGCTGTATTATTGTAAAGCACTTTGGCAACAGCATTGCTATGTTGTTTTAAATGTGCTATATAAATAAATTGACATTGACATCATATGATATTTTTTTCGTAAACCCCTTACATTAAAGCTGAAAGTCTACACTTCAGTAACATAATGATTGCTTCATTTCAAATCCATTGTGGTAGTGTACAGGGCCAAAATTATGAAAATTGTGTCACTGTCCAAATACTTATGGACCTGACTGTCCTGTTAAAAAAGGCTACCTTGTACAACAAAACTGAAATGTTAATCCTTTTTATCTTCTTCTAAAGCAAATCTGATTAGCACAACAGATTAACTTTCCAGATTTATTATAACTTAAAACTTAAAAACCTGTATTTCATTCCTTTTTGTTTATTAGTCTCCCAGGACTTGCGATCATCAATGAAAAGAAATCTCTTCAGTTAGACTGTAAAAAAATCTCATTATTTTATCTCTTTAATATGTCTATAATTCTCCCCATCTTGAGTAAAATCTTTTAATTCTGCCTGTTATATCTAATCAGATATCAATCTATAAAAGGAAATTACCATCTGTTTAGTTACAGTATTTCACCGAAAAAGATGTTTTATTGCCGTTAGCACAAACACATGAAATTTACTAAGACCTTATCTAATAAGATCATTAATATAATATGTTTTTTTCTTCAGAAGGAAAACAAAAATAAAAAGTGCCTCACATGTAACAATGATTCTTAAAATTTAATGAATTATCAGCTCCTCAACAGATCAGGAACAAGAGATTTCTTTACCACGGAAAAAATGACATACTGTACGTTAGAGAGCATTGCAAGCTTTGGTGGTTGGAGAGCCCACTTCATTAACATTTGACAATGAAGGTGTAAGACACTGTCTGTAATGCCCTATTCACACATATACCAGCTAACTTTGTTCAATGTCACTCCATGCCAGTTATAAAATTATACACCTTTCTGAAAACATCTTCTCAAAGGCATTGAGAAACAGCAGTTAAGGGAACAGATATACAGGTACCTCTTAACCAGAGTAATGTTTCAGGTACGAAAGGAGAGATCAACATAAATATAAGAAAGCTTAGGAAGCAACGACTTGCTGTTATTTCGATAATTGCTTTCTTTCAAACATCTTCAGCTACCTCAGAGTTCAGGCAGAGCTGATGATCTTTGAAATTGAATCAGTCATCTGTCTCAAAAGTTACTCAGCAGTGACATGCGAATACAAAAAAAAAATCAAAATCAAACAAATGACTATTTTTACACAGTACTGAAAATCACATAGAATAATTGCTGGTGAGTTTTTCTTACAAGTATTGTATAATATAAGCTAACAGTACCATCACCATTCTTACATTGGAACTGAGCACACCTTGTGTTTGCTTTATTATTTTATGAAGACCTCAGTGATATAATAAAATTGACATTGCATTAAGAAAGACTGAGCATTGTGATTTTGGAGACAAAGAAAACATGAAACTTAACGTTGTTGATGAGCAAAGATAGGGGTTGTAATGTGCTGTAGGTTCTGTTTGTTTGAGATACTTGTCCTTGCTTGCTTTATTGTTTACTTATAGTGTTATAGTATTGTTAAAAAGTGATTTTGATTTCTACTAAAAAAAGCAGTGTTGGGCTTTCTTATACAATTCTATCCTGATAGAGTATTTATTCTGGCCTTGGTTAAAAATTGCATATGTGGGGCTTGAGCAGCCTGTGAGAACTTTCTGTAAGATTTTTGTTAGTTTAATATAGAGTAATAACCACTCAGTGAAGGAATATTAAAACTTAAAAGTAGGGAGGAGATGTTGATTCCACGTACTGTAAGCAAGCTGGAGGATAGAGGTATGTGGCTTCCTTTCCTAAATTATTTTATTGTAAAAGTCAATTACAGAGTCTTAGGGGAGTGACTAAGTTCTTGTACTGATTCACATACTATATCAGATTTGGGAAATATTTTTACAGTGAGAAGTTTCATGTGAATGCCCTTCTTAGTCACCTGTAAAACAGAGCAGTAAAACTGACTAAAATTGTATAAATATCATCATAATATTTTTAACATTCTGCAGAATAATGTAGCTTGAGAGAATAAAACAAATAGGATTTATTGAATGTAGCTGATGTATTCAGACTCTCAGAGGAGCTTTTGTTCATAAGGCTGGAATCAACCAAGATACCAGTAACTTAAAGTCCATTAAAAAGAAATAAAATGTATTTATACGTCAGTTTTATAAAGGGCTGCTGTGGTTAAAGTAAATATATCTTTGCATATAGTAAAAGGAGTTAGATCTCTCTCAAACCAATGACTGTATGGATGATGTTACCATTCTTCATGAACAGTCCCGAGATGGTGAACAATGGTAAATTAAATCACTCATCTGGTTGAGGTGTAGGCAGCTCTTAAAGAACAAGTTAAAGGGCTAGCTGTTACATTGCAACATGCCTTAAACAAATTAGTAGCAATGAAAGAATTAGTTAAAGGGATAACATCAGAGACGAAGGTGAAGGAACTAGTAATGCCTCAACCTGATTTTTTGTGGAACCCAAAAAAAACTTTGATGCTTGATTAGTCAGAGGTGATCTTTAGTTTAGACAGAGTTAGTCTTTAGTTTGATGCCCAAATCTTACCTAAACAATAAGGCAAACATTTCCTATATATCTTCATAAATGTCTGATAAACCTTCGAAAAGGGTCTCTCTGCCCTACAAGCAAAAAAAGCCCACTCACCCAAAATGTAAAAAAAAAAAAATTTTTAATTCACCAGGAATTTTGCTATTCCAAACAGAATGTACAATGCCCTTAGTGCACTTCTAAAATTGCGTCAAGGCAATAAGTCAAATTGAAAATTTATCATTTGCCTTTAAAACAATGGAAGCTTAATCAGGTTGGGACAATGCAATCCTTATTACAACCTTATACAGTGGTAGCAGTGACAAAATTCAAGATGAAATCATGAAATATGATCTTAAGGACACTGTAGATTAAGTAATTAGCTTGGCTCAAAAGGTTGGGTCCTTAGGAGAGGAGCACAGATGTGAAAAGAGGAGTTTTAAACCTTTCATGTTTCATTCATCTAAAAAATCCTTCCCTGCTCCCTCAATTGCTACTGCCCTGCCTCGTACATTACAGCTCCCCCACCCTCAAGTCAAGTGAGGTGGGTAGAACTTTGCTCGATTTCAGGAAAGACAGCACTAGGTCTTTGTTTATACTGCAGTGAATCGGGTCACATAGTTTCCAGTTATCTAAAGCTTTAGGGAAACTAGAAAGTCCATCTCAATTTACTGCTGGTGGGATGGACCTTTGTAGTCAAACTTAATCTAAAGACAATTTGCTGTATTTTTCCTGCCTTGCTTAACAATTTCCCTACTAGGTTGTTTATTTATTCTAGCTCAGCAGAAAATTTTGTAGGTTCAGATTTTGCCACTTCTCATGGAATTATCACTTGTCCACTGAACATCCCTCTATGTACTGCAAGCATTGACAGTAACAATGTTGGGGAGAGGTTCATCATATTTACTACAAAGCCAGTCATCTTACCAAATTGCCTTTTCTTCCTTTAATTGTCCAACCCTCCATTTATTTAGGATTGGGGGGGGGGGGGGGGGGATATTTGTCCTAATATCTTGGCACAGCCTCTACCTTCTTAAATGCAAAAAATGCCCTAACATTTTCGTGGACTTTTGCAACAGTTTATTAGTGCATATTTTTTCAGTAAATATTGTTTTTTTATTACAGTAATCCCTCCTCCATCGCAGGGGTTGCGTTCCAGAGGCACCCACGAAATAAGAAAATCCGCAAAGTAGAAACCATATGTTTATATGGTTATTTTTATATTGTCATGCTTGGGTCACAGATTTGCGCAGAAACACAGGAGGTTGTAGAGAGACAGGAACGTTATTCAAACACTGCAAACAAACATTTGTCTCTTTTTCAAAAGTTTAAACTGTGCTCCATGACAAGACAGAGATGACAGTTCCGTCTCACAATTAAAAGAATGCAAACATATCTTCCTCTTCAAAGGAGTGAAGCAAACAAATCAATAGGGCTGTTTGGCTTTTAAGTATGCGAAGCACCGCGGCACAAAGCTTTTGAAGGCGGCAGCTCACACCCCCTCCATCAGGAGCAGGGAGAGAGAGAGAGCGAGAGACAGAGAAAAATCAATACGTGCCCTTTGAGCTTTTAAGTATGCGAAGCATCGTGCAGCATGTCGCTTCACGAAGCAGCTGCACACAGAAGGTAGCAACGTGAAGATAATCTTTCAGCATTTTTAGACGAGCGTCCGTATAGTCTAGGTGTGCGAACAGCCCCCCTGCTCACACCCCCTACGTCAGGATCAGAGAGAGTCAGCGCAAGAGAGAGAGAGAGAGAAAAGTAAGTTGGGTAGCTTCTCAGCCATCCACCAATAGCGTCCCTTGTATGAAATCAACTGGGCAAACCAACTGAGGAAGCATGTACCAGAAATTAAAAGACCCATTGTCCACAGAAATCCGCGAACCAGCAAAAAATCCGCGATATATATTTAAATATGCTTACATATAAAATCCGCGATGGAGTGAAGCCGCGAAAGGTGAAGCGCGATATAGCGAGGAATTACTGTATATTTATTTCATTCATTTAAAGAGGAAGGGTTTTCTTGATTTTTATTAGGCAAAATAAATATAATATCTAGCCTTCCTTAACAGTTCCTAACAGTTTTCAGCAAACACCTGAAAATATTTGTCCATCTTTCTGTTTTTTAAACCAGGTTTCTCCAATACTGGGCCACAGAGAATTAGAGCCTTCCCCAGGAACATTTTATACAGGACATGAAACTTGTGCAGGATGCCATTTCTTTGTAAGACAAGCTGATTTTCACAACCACCTAGTTAGTGCTGAGACACAAGTTACCAGATGCACATCACTTAGATTAAACCAAAGTATCAAAAGAAAACCCAGAGCAATATTAGGAAAAAGTTCAAATTCTACACAGATACACACATGGAGAAAATTGTACTCTAGTCATTAGTATGAAGAGTGTTCACGTTCCACCTAAAACACAGTCTTCATAATCACATGAACAGCTCATTTCAGGATTCTAGTGAACAAATTAGATAGATTAATTTGTACTAATTAAAACTGAAAAATTATTCTCATTTTTATTTCTCCCACACCATTCATTTGTTTTCCTAATGCTTGGAGTATTATTTGATTATTTTAATAAAACAAGTAATTTGCCTTACTAGATGGCTTTAGAGACAGGCCATATGCAGTATCTTTTAAACACAAGATGAAAACATTGTCTCCAGTGAGGACATTTGTAATAATACTCCCCCTATATAGGAAACACATAATATGTGCAAACTGCACAGGGAGGCACATGAAAAAGTAGCCACGTGCACAATATGTTTTGCTAAAGATAAAGCAAGAGGGAAGTTCTTATGTTTGTGGGGGTTTTTTTTTGTCATTTTGTTAGTCATGTTATATGTGTGTGTTCTAAAAAGAAGACCTGCAGTATTCATTGGAACAGCATATTGTGATTGTGAAGCTATACATTTGTACAGGTTCATTCCAATTCACATGTAAACAATTTACGGAATAATATCCTGTTGTGAGTGCTCCTATGAAACAATTCAGCATTTGGTGAGAAAGTGGTGTACTATTAGTCCTAGGAGCAATGTAACAAAACAAGAAACCCTCCTTACCTTAATTCAGAGGTTATTGCTGGCATAACAACATGTATGGAAAGAAGTTCGCCTAAGTCAATGATGTAATTATTGCAGATAGGTGTCTCATTAAGCTCATGTTAGCATACACTCCTTAATTTCCACACTACTCTTTAATGTGCAACCCAGTAATACACATCCATTATCCAATCCTCTATGTCCTAACTACAGGGTCACAGGGGTCTGCTGGAGCCAATCTCAGCCAACACAGGGCACAAGGCAGGAAACAAACCCTGGGCAAAGCGCCGGCCCACCACAGGGTGCACACACACAAGCACACACTAGGGACAATTTAGGATCACCAATGCACCTAACCTGCATGTCTTTGGACTGTGGGACGAATCTGGAGTACCCGGAGGAAACCCATACAGACACGAGGAGAACATGCAAACTCCATGCAGGGAGGACCCGGGAAGCGAACCCAGGTCTCCTAACTGTGAGGCAGCAGCGCTACCCACTGTGCCACCGTGCTGCCCTAATATATTATTATTATAATTATTTATCCATCCATTTTCCAACCCGCTGAATCCGAACATAGGGTCACGGGGGTCTGCTGGAGCCAATCCCAGCCAACACAGGGCGCAAGGCAGGGAACCAATCCCGGGCAGGGTGCCAACCCACCACAGTATTATAATTATTATTATTGTATATTGTGAAATGCTTATAGGGTATTTATTGTCATGTGCCATGTATATATTGTAATAGCAAATAGGCACCAGACAGAAAATGGTTTAGGAATGGCCACACCATATATTGAAAATTCAGCAAAATAAAGAAAACATGTCTTTACAATGCAGAGCTCAAAAAAGAACAGACTAACAAGATGAATCTGGGCACTAAATATGGTGGATTAGAGGAAGAGGTGGAGTCAGGGAGGCCGAAACAAAAACTGATGTGGCATGCAGGGCAGTTCTGAGTACAGGAATTGACATCATCAAAAGGTGCTGGAAGTGATGTCATCAGTGGGTGGACCAGTGGTGATCTCACTGAGACGCACGGTCTTCAGCTGGTCTACAGAGGGACAAGAGGAGAAAGGATCAGATGACAGCGCCAACACCCAGTCTGGCTGAGAAAAAACACTATTTGAGCCTAGAAACTGTCTCCCATGCATATGTGTGTGACAATATATATGTGTTTTGTTATACAGTATATGTATATGTATTTTGTTGAGAATCCCTCATTATTTAGAAATTCATGTACATTCTAAGCCTTCACAAAAGTATGCCATGTAATTAAAATCATTTATCCTATGATTTAGCTAGTTATACAGTAAAATTTAATACAATCAGAATAAATTGTTAGAAACAATATTACTGTATATTTAAGTGTTTTCTGCACCCATTCTATCCCATTTCAGGGTTAATGTGAAGTATGTTTGTGCAGGAATACATTTAAGTCAAAATATCACATTTCAATAGAGATTTAAAAATCTTTCACAATAAGGATGTTGGACATGAACTCAGAAAATTTTCATACTGTTAGAACTACTAAACTGTCTGTTATGTGGTTAATAAATTTATTTTTTTTCTTTAATCATGCAAAACTACCTTAACTGATTGGTTCTACTTTTAATTTTATTTAAACAATATTAAATATTGAAAAACATCAACAAAATATTACAAATATATAACCCGTACACAAAATTTGAATATATGTAGATTGAAGCTATTCTTTGATGAAATCTGTATCATACACTGTAAATGTGATTCCTTAGTATATTCAGTACTTAAATAAATATATGAAAAAATTTTTTTTTTTTGCAGTGCTGGTGTTGGCAGGACTGGCACGTATATTGTACTGGACAGCATGATGAAACAAATAAAAAGCCAAGGCACTGTAAATGTTCTTGGATTCCTGAAGCACATTCGAATGCAAAGAAATTACTTAGTCCAAACAGAGGTAAGAGATGACGAAAATAAAATATAGCCTTCCATTCAATCGTTTTTTAAAAATTTTGTCTGGTTGAAGGCATATTTTGATTTTGTTTGTAAGCCCAAAGCAGAAGCCATAAAGCTGCAAAAATAAAAGAAAAGATAGAGGTAAAAATGATACAGAAATATTTGATTCCTGGCCTGACTGATAGATTACAGAATCTCATCTTATTTTTTAAGTAACTTGTTCTTTCTCTCTCCCACTTTTCCATGGACATTCTTCTCCCCTACCAATGAGCCATAGTCCTATACTTCTGAAATTATTCAGTTTAGATCACTATTTGTAACCCTCTCACAGTTTAGTTCAGAGAAGACTACAGTCAATGGATTTCTATTAAAAACCCCAGGACTGCCTGTCCACAGTGTTCTCTGGCAGTTCCATGGTTTTCTGCCTCAATCAGAAGAACTTTTGAGAGGCAGATACAGTAAATCTGATTTAGCAGTGAGATAGGTAATATTCAGTTCATAGATAGACCAGAATATTTTTACAAGAAAAAAGGCAAATCACAGCCCTGAAACTGGAAAAATTACAAAGTAATAGAGAGAGAACACACAAGATGATAAGATTGGAAATTACAAGAACAAGAAAGACAGGCAGCAACTATGTTCAAATGAACAATCAAAATGACTTTCTACAAGAACAGTTGCTGAGCATATTAAAGATGATGCATGCTGAAATTAACGATAAAGACACAGGTACAAAAGGCTTTAAAACTTTAATACCAGGACTGTTTTGGACCATCTGAACTTCTGGCTTGTCATTTCTTGATATGTAACAGGATCTCACTGTTTCCCTTACGTTGTTATCCAAAGGCCACCATCGCCTCACCCACTGTGATTTGTTTAATGGAATTCCCACCTCTGCCTCACTTTGTGACACTCAGAAAAACATTTTGTCTGCCTGTCCTCCATCTATAGAAAATATCTATAATCTGTTGCAATGTATTGTGGTCTTCTAAGTTTCTTTGGCTAAAACCATCAACTAAATGTTGCATAATAATAGACAACTTCCAACACTTCCCTACTGTAGCTGCATCTTCTGAAAATCTCTGTTATTCAAATTGGGTCTGCTTCTTTGAGCATTTATCACCCTTTGACAAGAGGGAAAGCATGAAACAAAATTTTAAAAATTGACTCCATTACACATCTTCTGAGATCCTCTTAAATACCAGAAAGTCATTTAGAACGTATTAGACTTTGCTGAGTTAAGCCAGCCTCCTGCGGCCTCATGTATAAACGGTGCTTATGCACACAAATGTTGCATATGAACGTTTCTATGTTCAAATCGCGATGTATAAAACCTAAACTTGGCATAAAGCCACACACATTTCCATGGTAGCTCATACCCTGGCGTATGCAAGCTCTCCGCTCTGTTTTGCAGACTGGCGGCACCCAGCGTCAAAGCAGTGCTACTGTTCCTGTGTGGTTACCCTTTCTTTTTTAGATCCACATCCCTGACATGGCTTTATAAATACACTGAAATTAACCGCATATTCTTTATTAGTTTAATGCATCTGATTGTAATTAACCTGTAACAATATAATGGTCCACAGAATGGTCAAACTGTTCTAAATACAATAGCTGCTTTAGCGCTGTTACTCTCACTGCACCTTCTTCTTCTCCTTTCAGCTGCTCCCGTTAGGGATTGCCACAGCAGATCATCTTTTTCCATATTACTCTCACTGCACCACTCGGAGTATTTATATCACTGTATCTGAGTGGGGAATCACAGCTGTACAGCAGCTGATCGGAAAGAGAATTATCGGTATACAGCATCAAGCACATGCTGCCTCACATACGGCAAATGCTTCAGAGCCTTTCTTCGCAGTTCATAAACAGTTTCATCCCAAGAACTATAAACACTCTCAATCAGTCCATCAAGTGCTCCTTGTAGAACTGTTTGTACATATAAGTACAGTTACCTTACTGTAAGCTTGCGATACAGTTATTATATTGCACAACCTGAGCCACTTTATAAAGCGCGTATTTACATATGATGACAATATCATTTTTAAGATGAAATGCCGCAAAATATGTTTATTATACTATACAGATAAAACTTTAACTTTATTTAAATAATCTATATTGTTAATAATTAAACATGTGAGGACACGGTGTCGCAGCACTAGCAAGGAGCTGGCGCTCCGTTCACGGCTGTATTCTTGCTGGGACTGGCGTGACACTGGATGGATAGAATAATTTAACATGTACTACGAAGATACGAGGGCAATCCCAAAAGTAAGGTCTCCTATTTTTTTAGAAATACAAACAACAGTTTATTTTCTATAATGTTTACATCATTTTACAGGTTAAAGACATTTGTTTTTCTACATAATCGGCATTTCGGTCGATGCATTTTTGTAGACGCTGTGGTAGTTTTAGAATGCCCATGTCATACCAGCGTGCCGCCATGTCCTTCAGGAGGCGTTGAACCTCATCTTTCACTTCTTCATCGGAGCCTTCTGGACAAATGTTCTTTCAACTTAGGGAACAGGTGGTAGTCACTGGGTGCCAAGTCCGGACTATAGGGTGGGTGGGTGATGAAGTTCCAACCGCCGATCTTTACGCATGTTTTCCTCAACCTTCGCGACTGTCTCGTTGGAAATTGACGGTCTCCTGTGCGAACTTCGCACTTGGCGGTAGCGTTCAACGGGAGCTCCATTTTCAAGGGCTGCCAAGCCAAGATTGAGCATCCCAGCAAAGCCGCACATGCTTGTTTGGGAGTGGAGGAAGCACCAATCACAACAGTGTGGCCAACAGCCGTACAAACAGTTTCTCTACGTCCCCACCGCTTTGGAGACCTTACTTTTGGGATTGCCCTCGTATTTCAATCTTCGTGAGGCATGAACAATCACTGCGCCACCATGTTCCCATGTTTAATAACATGCTTTAATTCCTATCATCAAGAATATTATATCAAGTATACAGTTAAGTCCATAAATATTTGGACAGAGACAACTTTTTTCTAATTTTGGTTCTGTACATTATCACAATGAATTTTAAATGAAACAACTCAGATGCAGTTGAAGTGCAGACTTTCAGCTTTAATTCCGTGGGGTGAACAAAACGATTGCATAAAAATGTGAGGCAACTAAAGCATTTTTTGAACACAATCCCTTCATTTCAGGGGCTCAAAAGTAATTGGACAAATTAAATAACTGGAAATAAAATGTTCATTTCTAATACTTGGTTGAAAACCCTTTGCTGGCAATGACAGCCTGAAGTCTTGAACTCATGGACATCACCAGATGCTGGGTTTCCTCCTTTTTAATGCTCTGCCAGGCCTTTACTGCAGAGGCTTTCAGTTGCTGTTTGTTTGTGGGCCTTTCTGTCTGAAGTTTAGTCTTCAACAAGTGAAATGCATGCTCAATTGGGTTAAGATCAGGTGACTGGCTTGGCCATTCAAGAATTTTCCACTTCTTTGCTTTAATAAACTCCTGGGTTGCTTTGGCTGTATGTTTTGGGTCATTGTCCATCTGTATCATGAAACGCCACCCAATCAATTTGACTGCATTTAGCTGTTTTTGAGCAGACAGTATGTCTCTGAACACCTCAGAATTCATTCGGCTGCTTCTGTCCTGTGTCACATCATCAATAAACACTAGTGTCCCAGTGCCACTGGCAGCCATGCACGCCCAAGCCATCACACTGCCTCTACCGTGTTTTACAGATGATGCGGTATGTTTTGGATAATGAGCTGTTCCACGCCTTCTACATACTTTTTTCTTGCCATCATTCTGGTAGAGGTTGATCTTGGTTTCATCTGTCCAAAGAATGTTTTTCCAGAACTATGCTGGCTTTTTTAGATGTTCTTTAGCAAAGTCCAATCTAGCCTTTCTATTCTTGAGGCTTATGAGTGGCTTGCACCTTGCAGTGCACCCTCTTTATTTACTTTCATGCAGTCTTCTCTTTATGGTAGACTTGGATATCGATATGCCTACCCCCTGGAGAGTGTTGTTCACTTTGTTGGCTGTTGTGAAGGGGTTTCTCTTCACCATGGAAATGATTCTGCGATCATCCACCACTGTTGTCTTCCGTGGACGTCCAGGTCTTTTTGCGTTGCTGAGTTCACCAGTGCTTGCTTTCTTTCTCAGGACGTACCAAACTGTAGATTTTGCCACTCGTAATATTGTAGCAATTTCTCGGATGGGTTTTTTATGTTTTCGCAGCTTAAGGATGGCTTCTTTCACCTGAATTTGACAGCATGTTGTCTGTTCACAGCAGAATCTTCCACATGCAAGCACCACACCTCAAATCAACTCCAGGCCTTTTATCTGCTTAATTGATAATGACATAAGGATGGACTTGCCCACACCTGCCCATGAAATAGCCTTTGAGTCAATTGTCCAATTACTTTTGAGCCCCTGAAATGAAGGGATTGTGTAAAAAAAAATGCTTTAGTTGCCTCACATTTTTATGCAATCGGTTTGTTCACCCCACTGAATTAAAGCTGAAAGTCTGCACTTCAACTGCATCTGAGTAGTTTCATTTAAAATTCATTGTGGTAATGTACAGGCCCAAAATTAGAAAAAAGTTGTCTCTGTCCAAATATTTATGGACCTAACTGTACATCTCAGTATTTTAATTATTCAGAGAGCTATAATATCACGAATGTAATGGATTCTGTGTCCTGTTAGAGGAAGAGAAAGCCTGTTTAAGAAGCACGTAGTGATTCACACACACAGAGCACATAGAAGATCAAATACAAAATAAAGCATTTAACGTGCTACTTTAGTTACGATGGGATTTGAGAAACTAGTAAATGAAATGATTTTAAGATGAAGTTTATGATGCTCTACTTTAATGACAAACTATGTGATTAAAGTGGAAATTTAGATATTAAAGTTGATATTTCGTGCTTTTTTCCCCACTGTGTGCCTATTTTTTTTTTTCTCTGTACCCTAATAAGCTTTCGTATGACACTCAGATGGTGGGCTACGACTCGCCTTTTCACGGCGACTTTGATATCTAACAACTTCCTTTTTATTTCGGGCACTGTGCGACTTTGTGAACTTGAGCTTTCGACTTTCTCCGACACTCTGTCACTCGATCAGCTTCCTTTTGTTGATTATATCACTGTTTAAACCAACAAATAGTAAATTTTTCCTGGCCTCTACTTGGTATTCATTGAAATTTTTCTATTTCCCCTTGTGACGATGCGGGTTTGCTGCATGCTCCCGTCTGCTGTCCGGGAGCCCTTACACCCAACACCATCGGTAATGCTACCGATGAGCTAAGTAAGCAGTGGGGCAACATCATAGCAAGGGGATGGTGCAAAACTGTCAAGTGCTTTTACTAAAACAGAACAATACAGTGTTCAAATTAAAAAAATTGTAGTGCTTTATCAAAAAGTCTTCATTAAATAAATAATCCATAAAATGAAAGTGACACGTGGAGTTTAAAAAACAATAGAAAAACAATCTTTAAAAACAAGGTTAAAACAACGCTGGAAGCAGTCCTTTAAAACAATTCAGAGCCCAGTGCTTCTTGTACCCTGGCGTCTCTCCTGCTTCTCCCCTCTGGGCCCTGCAGCAGGTGAGTCGCTCTGTCAGCAGCTGACCTTCACTCCGCTCAACCGGTCTGGAGGCCTCCCGATTCCTGGCTTCAGTCGCGCACTCATCCCAGACCGAGACTTGGTTTCCTTGATGACAAGGACGCTCACATCAAGGACTTCAACCACCAAGCCTCCCGACTCCAGCTGCCTTCCCGGCCTTACGTGGCCAGTCGTCCTTCAGCCGGTCATTCCCGTTCCTTCCTACAATGCTCAGCGGGTGTGACCGCTTCCTCCTGCCCCCACTGAGTGTTGGCCAAACACCCTTCTTGGGGCTCACCTTCCAGCTGCCTGTCTGCGAGCCTGCACTCGCTCGCTCGTTCTCACTCTTCTCTCGCTTGCTCACACCAGATATCTCACCACCCTGCTTCGTGCTCTCCAGCAACCTCTGTCTTTCTTTCTCTTTCCGTTTTTCTTTTTCTTATTTTTTTCTTTCTCATTCCCTTCCTTTTCTTCCTAGCCAACTCGCGCTTCTATTTTATCAAGAGGGCATGGCAGCTGTAGCAAAGTAGCAGCCCCAGGAACAATCTCGGATGCGGGTGGTCTCTCATGTGCACTTAGATGAGAAACGGCCACATTGCGAATCGCCCTGAGAACTGCTTCAGCCACACAACCACCACACCCCCTCGCTAAGCCGCGAGCGCGGTGATTATTTAATTTAAACTGGCCTTTGATAGGAGCTGGGGACCCGCTATACCACACCCCCCTCGTGCTTTTGCCATTGCCTTTTCACAGAATGCTGAGCTTAACGGCTATTTATATTGATTTGCATATTCAAAGAGGCGTAATTCTGGGAGGAGACGGGACAGGACAGCAGGTGCGTGCACGTGCGTTACTTTTCACGCTGACTGGGATTTATGTAGCGGGAGAATGTGAAAGTTGGCTTTTGCACAGATTTATGCATCTGGATTTTTTTGTGCATAAGCACATTTCCGCTTTTGTCCGTACACCATGTTATAGTGTGAATTCTTCACACGGCGTTATGCATGAGGCCCCTGGTGGTGTTTTTCATCTCATGGAAATGTAACTATCTGCTGAAAGTTCATGCAGAGCCCACGGGCACAGACTCCCACATTCACTCACCCTAATTCTAAGTACAGACACCAGGTATCCCAAAACACATTTTTTGCATGATGGAGGAAATCAGAGGAATTAAAGAAATCATACATGGACATGGGGAGAATATGCAAATTTCACAGTGACAATAGCCAGGCTGAGAATCAAGTACACTGCATGCTAGCAACAGGTTGACAACATTCAAATATTTCACCCTTATCACGTACTGTCAGAATTATCTGTGCCCAGAGTAGAGAGGTTTACCAGCCATATGCACTTGCTGAATGTGAGACAGACAGTAAATGAGCTCACATAGGCAATTACTGGGTAATACTGATTTTTAACTTACATGCCAGAAATTAAAGACCATGCAAATGCATTTAAATTATTAAATCCAGTGTAGTGGTTCACCAATAATTTAAACAAAATAATATTATGTGATATTTCTATTTTTTCTTAAGGATTCTTAAGTCATGGAGATAAGGAACTGAATATATATCAACCTAAAAGGCAGGATGCAAGACAGAAGAGACAGATAAATATACAACACAGAAGTGGCTGTTTAGAGTCCTGATTTATCTTGGCACACATAAACAGTTTTACGGTGCCAAGTGTTTAAGAAGAGTGCCTGGTGTTGTGTGGAGTTGTTGCTGTTGCTACTCTGGGTTCAAGTGGAGGATTCTTCTTCTATTGGTTTGCACCCTTCCTCTTTGCATGCTTTCCTCAGTTAGGTCCTTTGCTTTGTTGTCTGCAACTTCATAGAGAAAAGCATCAGTCTTTTTGGCACAAGAGTTTCGATGCTCAAGTTTACTTCTTGAAACAATATCTGTTTCGCAGTCTTCTCAAACTGAGCTCACTTATTGCTACAGACCTTGGCTGGGCAGAGAGGATCTCAGTTTTTAGCTGCCCAAAGTAAGAATGGCCCATCAGCTTTAAGGTTTCAGAGGGTGCGAGAGGTCATTTTGGAGAGTAGTGACAGATTTGCCCAAAGTAGATAGGAGTGCAGCTAGTGTTTGAAGGAAGGTATAACCTCTCTTGATTAGATCAAAGTCAAAAACAGTTATATAATCAGGCCTGCTCATGGGTGTGTTATTTTCTCCAATACAGTTGTCATCCTTCAAATTATAGCTCTTTTATCAGACTTGACACTGACCACATGGCACTAGTGTTGGATTTACGGCTTGCCAAGAAGTTTCTGAGTCCAGTCACCATTCGGGGGAAGATGTGAAAGTGATGCAGAGCTACAAGTACCTGGGGGTTCTTCTAAACAACAAACTGGACTCATTTGACAATACAATGGCTATGTACATGAAGGGCCAGAGCTGACTGTACTTGCTTAGGAGACTCTAGTTTTCTGATGTGTGGAACAAACTGCTGATAAATGTACTACCAGTCCATAGTGGCCAATGTTGTGTTCTACACTGCAGTCTCCTAGGAAAGCAGCCTATGCTCAAAAGAAGCACAATACCTGAAAAAACTTATCAGGAAATCCTTCTCCATTTCTCTATTACAAGATGAATCCTGGACACACTGAAAGATGCTGTTGAAAAAATGGTGGTGGCAAAATGTGATGCCATCATGAAAAATCCCGTCCATCTCTTGCAGGAGGCAATCTCCTGGAGCACTTTTAGCCAATTTCTATAAAATTGTTTTAACTATGTCCAATTTTTCAAGAATAGTAGTGGCCTTCAATTTTGCCATTTTGTCATAGATTTTTGAAAGAATTCATGTCAGGACTCTTATTAGGATACTCAAGGACATCAGTTTTTTTCTTTTTAAGTATGCTTTGAATCAACGCACAAACATCTTCACCAGATTCAGTTTTGTAACTTGGGGTTTGCAATTATTATTAAGTGTTTATTTCACTGCATTGTACCCCTTCTTCTGTCAGCTAATTTTGACAAGTTTGTCAATCCCTGCTAAAATCCTATACTATACTATAATTCTATTCCCATACTTTACCTGCACTGTTTATTTGTTTTATTCAGTGTGTATATTTGCACATGGACAGCATCCAAACACAAGACTTAAGCCTGAAAAGTCCCAACTTTTGTCTCATCCAATGACTATTTTTGCCACATATCTGCAGTATACTATACAGTAGGTGACATTTTACAACTAAGGAGTTCTACCCTGTGTCCAGGCTTAAGTAATTTTGTTCTTTTTTGTATTGTTATTGATGTCAAGATTCTAATGATTATCTTTTTGATTATTTATTATTTACCATTGTGTTAATGAGGTCTTCATCAGTGCCATTTTTTGAATCCCATTGGAAATAATAAACAAAGCAAAGAGCTTCTATTCTCTATCCATCACTCTTCCCTTCAAAGTTCTTATTTTGTGCTTGAGACCCTGCCATTCTTATATAAACACCATCTTGTGGAATGCATTGGTGATTGTTCGTCCATGAACGTGATGTTTAATTGCAGCCACTGAGTTCAGTAACTCATTTGAAGTCACAGGTGATTGCAGGTGTCTGTCCCATGAAAGGCAGTTGTTGTTTAGGTGAATGGTCAGATTTTGACATGGTAATGATGGCTTTATATTTGTATCGATTTACGTACAATGTACTACACTGAGCACCAAGGGATACTCAGTATTTTTGTAGGAATCTATAGTCTGACTTGTCTTTTTTTGTAACTTTCTTGTAAGTCTTTATAACATTAAACCTTACACAAGGGAAAAGATTTATCATCCAAGATTAATTTATAGTGCATATAAATCACTTCTGTCTCACAACTTATGGTTCCAAATATAGATTTAATCAACGCTTATTTCTTTTTTTTTTTACAACTTACGTGCTTAAAATATCAGTTTGGTTTTGAAAAATGATTTTGCTTATCTAAGATAATGATTCCTTGTTGTTTATTTTGCTGTACATGTTTAAAGCAATATACTCAGTCAGTATAAAATTAATTTATCAACACTTCCCGTAAGTTTTTGTGTTTTATTGTTTAAATCTTTTGCAACCCTACATTTTGTTTCAATGTCTTCTTCTAATGTGAGTAGATACAAATCAAAAACTTTAAAAATAAATTTGCATAAATAATTTATAATTATAAAATTTTGAAAAATAGTAGCTGTCAAAATATTAGCTCATAATACAATGGTCCATTGAAAAAAATATATTAAATGGTAAGTAAAAGCTTAAGGTGACAGTTTAATCTTCCTACTCTTTCAAGTGTACCTTAACTTTTCTAATATAAATTATTTTAAAGAAAGTGAAAAGAATGTAGGGCGGCACGGTGGCGCAGTGGGTAGCGCTGCTGCCTCGCAGTTGGGAGACCTGGGGACCTGGGTTCGCTTCCCGGGTCCTCCCTGCGTGGAGTTTGCATGTTCTCCCTGTGTCTGCGTGGGTTTCCTCCGGGCACTCCGGTTTCCTCCCACAGTCCAAAGACATGCAGGTTAGGTGGATTGGCGATTCTAAATTGTCCCTAGTGTGTGCTTGGTGTGTGGGAGTGTTTGTGTGTGTCCTGCGGTGGGTTGGCACCCTGCCCGGGGATTGGTTCCTGCCTTGTGCCCTGTGTTGGCTGGGATTGGCTCCAGCAGACCCCCGTGATCCTGTGTTCGGATTCAGTGGGTTGGAAAATGGATGGATGAAAAGAATGTAAAATGATATTCCCTCTTCTTTGTTTCAGGAGCAATATGTCTTTATTCATGATGCACTAGTTGAGGCTACCCTCAGCAAGGAAACAGAGGTTGCTGCAGGTCACATACATGCCTATGTAAATGGCCTGTTGACTCCTGGACCATCAGGAAAAACACGACTAGAAAAACAGTTCAAGGTAAGGATAAAAAAGTCATATCAAGTCAAGTGGCTTTATTGTCATACCATCTATACACAGTATTGCAGCATACAGTGGCACAAAATAACATTCCCCAGGGCTGCGTTGCAACATGTGCATAAATACAGTGCAAAACAGGTAAAGAACTATACTAAACTATAATTAAATAAATGATAGGTAAATGAATAGATAATTTGTATTACATGGTAATAAATAAATAAAAACCCACATAACTTGTAATTAAACTAATAATTGCAAAACAACAGTAGCAACTAGTGTAACACATTATGTCATAAAGATCATATTCCATCTGTTACTTAACAATTAAGGATTTTTCTATCATGTGTGATTGAGTAACAGACCTGAAAGAGTCCAAAAGTAAGTTGGGCTGTCAACCAGACAAACCCATGTAACAAAGGCACAGAAAACTTGAAAAAAAGGGGGCATGAAGGCGCTAAGAACAAAAAAACAGGCAATTGCTGCTGAATCCACCTCAGCAGATGTTAAATTCAAATGGCTCAGTAGAGTGGAGCTTGGCTTTGGGAGAATTCAATCCTACAGTGGCTCCAGTCCAAAATGTGACACCTCCTTCTGGGGACATCTGCTTTTATATCGTCCTGATAGGAAGGGGTGGAGCTTTTCAGGATAATTTGCCCTCACTGGACATTTTCTTGGCACAGTAGGGGAAAAAGGGGACAATACCATTATCAACAGTGCCCCCTCTCATCCAGATAAGCCGGAAGACAATCCTCCAAAACACTTGCGTGATACATTATAAAATATGTTGATGGCAGCACCTAAACTAGATTTAGAGCTGTCATTTAAGGTTAACCTGCATCTTTTTAGGATATGGGAAGAAAAGAAGAGGTACTAGAGAAATCTAGGCAAGTATGGAGAAATGTGCCATCTTCACACAGACATTTCTGGAATTGCCTGGAATTGTAAGGCAGTAGTCCAACTGTTAATGGTAGAAAGTGTTGATTTTTTTCTAATATGGCTAAAGTAAAGGTACATAAGATGATAAGTTGCAAGACATTTTAAATTTAATATTGCTTGTGGCAAAGTGAGCACTGTTCCCCTAACATTTAACTTAGTGGCCAGGCTTGCCACCCAGCAAGCTTATAGATACCACACCTTGCAGCCTCCAGGCTTGAAGCAAATTAATTCATCAAATCACTGAGAACTTTCAAAGCAGGCACACTGCAATAAAATTTTCAATGGTGTTTTTTCTTATTAATTCGTGCAGAGTTCCTGTTGATATTACGGAATTTTTAAAGTTGATTGGCTGGCAAAATGACCCTCACTTTGTGTTATATGCATGGTGCAATGTGCAAGTTGGAATCAATGTGAAAACTCAGAACTATTCTTGTAATTGGTAACACACTGCAATTCATTTAAGGCAACAGCACCAGTGACTGGTGTGGTGAGATATTAACAAATACAGTCCTTAAATGTGACTTTCCTTTTGTCATTAGGGAATAGCATGATTCCCCCCTCATTTCCAAAGTAACTGCTTTCCCAGAATTCTCAACCCCATCCAAAAATGTACCTTACAATGCAAAGCAAACAACAGTGTTTTGAGTTTCCACTTTCCATAACAAGTTAGAAAATAATTCAGTTAAAATGTGTATGTCTCTTTTGTGGGCATGCCTTTTGTGAATATGAATCAGTTTAAAACTTTTATGTTTGCCTTTTTCACTTTTGTTGTAATTAAATTAAAATGCGTGTGTATTATTTTTCTGTTTTATAAAGACATTTTTGCATTGTATAATGATTTATCACCATTATTATTAAATTATTTATTGGTGCCAACTACTGAAGAGCCACACCCCCCCAAGTCAGCAAGCAGATGATCTCTAAAATTCAGTATGGTTATTACTCACCACTTATCATGTATTGCAATTCTTTTATTGCTGTAATTTGCCAAAAATGCATATTAAATGTCCTCCAACCCTTCTTAACGTGGGCTGCAGAACACCTCTGCCTTTCAGTTCACCAAGATCATAGATGGCTGATAGGCCGTGGGTGTTGAATTGAGAGGTCCAAGATGACTATCTGCCTGTACATTCTCGGTTTCTTTTAAAATTACATTAACATCAACTTTGTCGTCATTAACACAGTCCTTACTCATAAGCAAAGATGTTGATAATGAATACTAGTCAGTGTTGTTTAGTAACAAGCTAGGAATACTTTTTTTTTTTATCTATATTTGAGTGAATGTTTTAAGAATATAAACTAAAGTATAACATGTTCTGTGTACTTTCACTGTTACTTCAGAGCATTCACACACAATTCACACTGCATCCCAGGACAAAAAACAAGCCATTAACTACAAGGAACTCCCTGTAGACCCCCATGACTACATTGTGGTGAGGCATAGATCAGGGCAAGGGAATAAAACCCGTTTTAAAACTTTGAGTCTTCTCAGGAGCCCAATGGCCTCAATGATTGTAAAATAGAAATAGTTTGGAACCACCAGGTCTCATCTTCAGGGGAGATCAGTGTCCTCACAAGTCTTCACACCGCCTTCTTTCCTTTGCTGATCTGCCATGTTGATATGTACTTTACCCTTATATGACTGGCATCACGATTGTTTTTGTTTGGAATACACGTGGTGTGTTAGGACAGAAAGAAGATCAGACACCAGTTATGGACCATGAATGCAAGTACAATTGGACATTACTAGATGGATACCTGTACAGCCACCAGATATGTAATATTGATTTCTGTGAAGTGGTAGCTCACCTCCACATGGCTAATTTGCAAATGTAATTAGCCATGTGCTGTTGCCCCAATACAAAATAAGCCATAAAGGAGCCCTCTCACTCCCTCTTCCCTCATCAGAAAACACAGGATATGTTGTGAAATAATGAAAATGAAAGTTTTCTTACTATTTACAAGGTGTTTCTTCTTCTTGATGGAAGAAGAAAGTACAAAGCATCTGCACAGATACATGCGAAACAATAAAGACATGACTGCTTTGCTGGAGCTGTGACTTCACACAATGAAATGAACCAATCCCACAGCATGCTTTGTGAGCACAATAATCTGTATTTTTTTTTACTTATTACTAGTTTGTGGCAGTTTGTTATATTTTGTTTGTGGTATTCATTCCCTCTGTCTTTTGTTGTTTGAGGTATCGTGGCACAGTGGTTAGTGCTGCTGCCTCACAGCTCATGTTACTTATTTGGCCACAGTAATCAGTCCAGCACAGTTGGCAGACTTTTCCCTTAGCATTTTGCTAAGTTTGCAGCAAAGCAAACTCCGCCATGTTCTCTCATGACTACTCTTTACCTAAGTATGCCGTCAAAAAAGTGGAGTAGCAGGTCCCGTTGCCCACCTTCAAAACTACAGTGCTACAACCAACCATACACTCTCCTAGTCACCTCCCACATTCTCTCTTACTCTCCCTGCAAACTCCGCTTGCACTGCCTCTCTGCCAGTTGAGCATATACTAGTATTCGCTCAGGGTATGTAGTTCTGTTAGTATTATTCATGGGCATTTCACTGACCTGCTTCCAGGGTCAAAAATCCCTGAAAGTCTTGGAGCATTCACACCAGAACTCCCTCTGGCAGCCCCAAGAATCCCTGCATCTGTGAGCTCCAAAATACCCATTAAAGTGCCTATAGCTCTTGGTGTCTTTAACACCAGCAGTTCTACATCAGCCACAGATTATCAGGACTCCATATATACCCCGTGAGAGGACTTTGCTGTCAAGATCTGCTTGGTAGGATTCTTTTGCCCTTTGCCCATGTCCCTTTCTTTCTTTCTTTCTTTCTCTCTCTCTCTCTCGCTCTCTCTCTCTATTTTACATCAGCATAACATCTGTGGCACCTTTTGCATGCTTAATTTCTCTCACACCTGATAGCCATTTACCCATACCAACACATAAACGGACCTTCCCATTCCCAAAGTGGCTCCTACTTTCTTTTGTGAAGTAAATATCAGTGTAAAGTACCTTACCTTAAAGCCAGTTGGTATCAACTAAGGATGTGTATTGTGATATGCAAGCTTTTTTATTTGCAGACTTAGCTGATGTATTGATAGTTTTTAAGTGCTGACCAGTTTTATGTTTTATTTAATAGATTAAAATGCTAGGGTGTTGTACCGTGTTAGCCATTATGAATGTAGAGAAAAGTCAAGCAAAATGACACCTTTTATTGGCTAACTAAAAAGATTGCATATTGTAATCTTTTTAGTTAGCCAATAAAAGGTGTCATTTTGCTTGACTTTTCTCTACATTAATAGATTAAATAAATAGATAGTATGTTCTATTGCTTATTTGCTTCAATTGCTAATTGAATGAGGAAACTTTTGCTTTTCTTTTTTTCAGTTGATTGTCCAGTCCAATGCTAAACAGTGTGACTACTCTGTTGCACTCAAACAATGCAACAGAGACAAAAATCGAAGTTCATCTCTAATCCCTGGTAAGATGTAACTGCGAATCGAACATTGATAATTTAAGGCACCTGTCTGTGTGCAGTGATGTACAAAGTATTGTGGATTATTTAAAGAAATTCTCTGTTGTGTGCACTGAACAGTTTTGGATGATGCTTTTATTTTTCTTATTTTTAAGCAATGTAAGGTAAGCTGGGCATATTGAGGATCCCATATAATTTTGAACAAGATCATTAATGTGACTGTAAGAATAATACCCGTTTCATTTTAAAAGAATACATTGTTGGATAAAATATCAACACTGGAGGGTCAAACTTCTAAATTACTTAGTAGTGTTAATTCATCAGAAGTATGGATTTCAGGGCATTGTGAGTCAGATAAAACCATTTTGCAGGCCGTTAATGTATCACCCTAAAGCACAGTTGTTGGTTGCCACTAAGTCCTGCTTTGCTCATTCCTGGTTGATTAGCAATTTATCCCTATGAATATGAATATTTATTTTTAATTTACAGGCAAATTTTTGGAAATCATGTAAACAGAATGTCCTACTTATGGAAGCATTCATCCATTGTAAAGCCGGCTTAGCTCTTCAATTCATTGTGCAGCTTATTTCCTGTGTATTGTAAAGCATTATAAGACTTAATCATATGCAGTTTAGATGGTGCTCATTATAAGATTCAGGGGCTTTCATTTAAAAGTGATTAATCTTATAAAATGCAATGTCTCTAAACATGCACAGAAGGTAGTATAGTCTTTTTCAATGCAGCATATGGTGTCAGACAGACTATGAAAAACTAGCCATTCTCACTCACTTAGTAGCTGTCACTACATTTTATAGCATTTCCATTTAAGCAGACATGCCACTGGAAATGTTTTGCAGGTTTTCAAAATAGTCAGAACTGTTAGTCTCATTTTACTATGTGCATCATGTTTTTTCAAACTGGGAGCTTCTGAAGAAGTAGATAAATTGACAATTTTTTCAGCCAGTGTCAAGGGCAGAAAGATGTGATATTGAGCACAAGAAGCAATTTCATTTTGTCCCTGATGTCTGGTGACAACTTCACATTATGATCACATCCTTTTTCACTTCCAGTCTCAGAGGGATGCCCTGGAGAGCACTTCAATAAGACAATGTGTTTCCCATCAAAGGTCCAGGGTCATCAGTAAATGTCATAAACAGACTGAGAGTGTTTGAGTTGGTTTGTTTGTTTGAGAATAACAAACAATTTGAATTGTATTTGTTTATCAGCATTTTAATTATTATAAGCAATTGTACCCCAGCCTAAGGTAAGAGAACAGGGTTCCATACAATTTGCATTTAAGTTCAGTTCATACTACCATGCTCACACAATTCTCTCTGTATACCTGTGGTACAGATCAAATTACTATGAGGATATTTTTTATTCTTTGTGATTTTTTGTATGGTAAAAGAACAAAGGTATCAGGTTTGACTCAGGACTGGATGCAATTGAGAAATGCTGTGAAACACATTATATACTTTTACGGTGAAATTACTATGAAAAAATGCATACAAATCATAGCATGCATTTTAATCAATCAATATGATATTTTATTTTAGTTATTTTGACTTTGTGGGGCTGTGTGATTATTTAACATTGTAAATCACTTATGCTAAAAAAATACAATAATATGCTTATTACAAGTTCTGTTCCTCAGTATACTGCAATTAAATAATAATAATAAGTGAAGTGTTTGCTCAATTTTAATTTATATTAAGCTTTTCATACCAAGTACCAATGAAAACACTTTTTAGACCACACAAGAATACAGTATATTACCAAGAGACAAATGCTGAAAAGGTAAAATGTAAAATAACTCAAATATACAGTGCATCCGGAAAGTATTCACAGCGCATCACTTTTTCCATATTTTGTTATGTTACAGCCTTATTCCAAAATTGATTAAATTCATTTTTTCCTCAGAATTCTACACACAACACCCCATAATGACAACGTGAAAAAAGTTTGAGGTTTTTGCAAATTTATTAAAAATAAAAAAAATTGAGAAAGCACATGTACATAAATATTCACAGCCTTTGCCATGAAGCTCAAAATTGAGCTCAGGTGCATCCTGTTTCCCCTGATCATCCTTGAGATGTTTCTGCAGCTTAATTGGAGTCCACCTGTGGTAAATTCAGTTGATTGGACATGATTTGGAAAGGCACACACCTGTCTATATAAGGTCCCACAGTTGACAGTTCATGTCAGAGCACAAACCAAGCATGAAGTCAAAGCAATTGTCTGTAGACCTCCGAGACAGGATTGTCTCGACGCACAAATCTGGGGAAGGTTACAGAAAAATCTCTGCTGCTTTGAAGTTCCCAATGAGCACAGTGGCCTCCATCATCCGTAAGGGGAAGAAGTTCGAAACCACCAGGACTCTTCCTAGAACTGGCCGGCCATCTAAACTGAGCGATCGGGAGAGAAGGGCCTTAGTCAGGGAGGTGACCAAGAACCCGATGGTCACTCTGTCAGAGCTCCAGAGGTCCTCTGTGGAGAGAAGAGAACCTTCCAGAAGGACAACCATCTCTGTAGCAATCCACCAATCAGGCCTGTATGGTAGAGTGGCCAGACGGCAGCCACTCCTTAGTAAAAGGCACATGGCAGCCCGCCTGGAGTTTGCCAAAAGGCACCTGAAGGACTCTCAGACCATGAGAAAGAAAATTCTCTGGTCTGATGAGGCAAAGATTGAACTCTTTGGTGTGAATGCCAGGTGTCACGTTTGGAGGAAACCAGGCACCGCTCATCACCAGGCCAATACCATCCCTACAGTGAAGCATGATGGTGGCAGCATCATGCTGTGGGGATGTTTTTCAGTGGCAGGGACTGGGAGACTAGTCAGGATAAAAGGAAAGATGACTGCAGCAATGTACAGAGACATCCTGGATGAAAACCTGCTCCAGAGCGCTCTTGACCTCAGACTGGGGCGACGGTTTATCTTTCAGCAGGACAACGATCCTAAGCACACAGCCAAGGAGTGGCTTCAGGACAACTCTGTGAATGTCCTTGAGTGGCCCAGCCAGAGCCCAGACTTGAATCCAATTGAACATCTCTGGAGAGATCTTAAAATGGCTGTGCACCGACGCTTCCCATCCAACCTGATGGAGCTTGAGAGGTGCTGCAAAGAGGAATGGGCAAAGGCTGTGAATACTTACTGTATGTACATGTGATTTCTCAGTTTTTTTATTTTTAATAAATTTGCAAAAACCTCAAGTAAATTTTTTTACGTTGTCATTATGGGGTGTTGTGTGTAGAATTCTGAGGAAAAAAATGAATTTAATCCATTTTGGAATAAGGCTGTAACATAACAAAATGTGGAAAAACTGATGCGCTGTGAATACTTTCCGGATGCACTGTAAGTAAATATTACAGAAGTATGGTGGCATTGACAAATGTACAGATTACTTTGTTGTAAAGATCCTTGTTCAGACTACTTATTATTATTCAGACTTAGGTTGAAATATTAACATGGTACAATTTTTAAAATTTTGTTAAAAAAGAAAATATCTAGTCCAAAGTTCATTCAAACCTAAACCAGAAGTAGGGTGGCTTACTTAGACCCTGTACTAGATAAAAAAATATAAACAGATTGTGTGTTAAAAATATTTGTCCATCGCTGTTTTTTCTTGTTTGGCTGCTATCCTATAATTATGTAAAAGCAAATATAAAAAGATTTGACCCAAAGAAATTGTGTCCAAATGCATTCATTGACAAATACTGTGTAAATGTGTAGTTCAAATAACAAAAAAACATATAAGATGGAATAAAACAAACATATTCTTGAAGACAAAACACAACAGTATGCACATATATGTACAAAGGTATAAAATACGTATTGTATACTTGATTAATTATTAGTTATTAATGCACTCAGATACAATATCCATCCTACATTGAACTAAACCTGCTTATTCATGTGCACAGGTTTGAGGAAAGCCAGGGCTAATCCAACTGAGTATTGATTATTAAGTAAAAATTAATATATTATGATTAACTGTGTGGCAACAGAAAGACACAAGCAAGTCAGCCTGTTTGGGAGAGTGTGGGTGTGTGAGTGGGTGCGACTCGGGATGGAATGGTGTCTAGGCTTGGCCTGCTTTTTACCTTGTGTCCAGTACTGGCTCCCCAGTGTTTTACACAACAACAAAAGAAGCTAATTCAGAAGATGTGGAATATTAAATTAATAAATTATAAAAATGTTAATTCCATTCAAACACTGGTATTGAACAATGTTTCCTTGTAACATTATTAATGTAGCAACTACATACTCTTTGCATATTTGCCTCTTTTGTTAGCCAGGTCTTTCTATCTTATCTTTATTATGTCATTTATAACATATTCAGGCATAATTGTTTCCTTCAGTACATACTGTATAGTTCACATGAGGTATTGTGTGTTATATGACTTATCATGTATTGAATTGTTATTTACATACTAATAGACAGAAACATTTATGTTGACGTCAAGATGGACTGCAGCTCGGTTGACCTTGAATTAGAAAAAGTAGGTTTAGAAAAGGACAGTGATTGACATTAATGTTAGTCTGTGGTTGATTCTGCTTGAGTATGGAAGTTACACTGAAGTTTCACTATGAAGTACACTTTTGTGTATTATTATTATTTCCCATAATGTTTGCACACCTTTCCTGTTTCATTTGGTCTCGTACATTGCTCCATTTTGAACAGAAACAAGCCTTAAAGGGAAGCTTATGCTTTGTTTTCTTTTGTTTTTATAAATCTATTTTTTCAGTGTGTGGTTTAGTGATGTAAACTCACTTTATAAGTCTTTTGGAAAGTAGTGAAGGAGCTTGGTGAGAAACTATTGAGAACAGTTTGCCTATCTCACTTGCCTTACTTTTTATAGAAATCGCTCCCTCCATCTGCTCTACATAATCTGTTGATCCACCTTCTCCCAGAGCAATACAACAATACAAATATTTTGCATTACTATTTTTAAGTATGTTTATAGCTCCTTTTCTATATTTCGTTATTGTTCCATTGTTACAAGTATGAGCTTTAATTCTAGTGTGCAGGTTACACATGGCAGATATTACTTGAACATGAACATTTTCAATAAAAAAGATAAGAAGTTTGTTCTTTATATAAATGTATGCTTACATTTAAAATCCATGAAATTGTCTGATTACCCTATACCTTCATCCTTGTGATGCTAAGAAAACAACCATAGGTGAATTGAATTCTCAGTTGCTTCTTTAGATGTATTGGGTCTCAAAGACATTTCTCACATTGGTGCAAAATATAGTATTGTAGTACTATACTTAACTGCTTAACTACTAATGTATGTTCTGAGAAATAATTATAGCCACGCTTAGCTGACCATTTTAGCCATATTTGATAAATTTTATTCATGTAGTGTAATTCTGTTATTTACTTTTAATATACAGTACTGTGCAAAAGTTTTAGGCAGGTGTGAAAAAATGCTGTAAACAAAGAATTCTTTCAAAAATGTAAGTGTTAATCATTTATTTTCATCAATCAACAAAATGCAGTGAATGAACAAAAGAGAAATCTAAATCAAATCAATATTTGGTGTGACCACCCTTTGCCTTCAAAACAGGATCAATTCTTCTAGGTACACTTGCACACAGTTTTTGAAGGAACTCGGCTGGTAGGTTGTTCCAAACATCTTGGAGAACTAACCACAGATCTTCTGTGGATGTAGGCTTCCTCACATCCTTCTGTCTCTTCATGTAATCCCAGACACACTTGATGATGTTGAGATCAGGGCTCTGTGGTGGCCATACCATCCCTTCCAGGACTTCTTGTTCTTCTTTATGCTGAAGATAGTTCTTAGTGACTTTGGCTGTATGTTTAGGGTCACTGTCCTGCTGCAGAATAAATTTGGGGTCAATCATACGCCTCCCTGATGGTATTGCATGATGGATAAGTATCTGCCTGTATTTCTCAACATTGAAAAAACCATTAATCCTGACCAAATCTCCAACTCCATTTGAAGAAATGCAGTCCCAAACGTTCAAGGAACCTCCACCATGCTTCACTGTTGCCTGCAGACACTCATTATTGTACCGCTCTCCAGCCCTTCGACGAACAAACTGCCTTCTGCTACAGCCAAATATTTCAAATTTTGACTCATCAGTCCAGAGCACCTGCTGCCATTTTTCTGCACCCCAGTTCCTATGTTTTCATGCATACTTGAGTCGCTTGGCCTTGTTTCCACATCGGAGGTATGGCTTTTTGGCTGCAATTCTTCCATGAAGACCACTTCTGGCCAGACTTCTCCGGACAGTAGATGGGTGTACCTGGGTCCCACTGGTTTCTGCCAATTCTGAGCTGATGGCACTGCTGGACATCTTCCGATTTCGAAGTGTAATAAGCTTGATGTGTCTTTCATCTGCTGCACTAAGTTTCCTTGGCCGACCACTGCGTCTACGATCCTCAACGTTGCCCGTTTCTTTGTGCTTCTTCAAAAGAGCTTGAACAGCACATCTTGAAACCCCAGTCTGCTTTGAAATCTTTGTCTGGGAGAGACCTTCCTGATGCAGTATAACTACCTTGTGTCTTGTAGCTGTGCTCAATCTTGCCATGACATGAAACTGTCTTCCAACACCTCACCTTGGTAGCAGAGTTTGGCTGTTCCTCACCCAGTTTTAAGCCTCCTACACAGCTGTTTCTGTTTCAGTTAATGACTGTGTTTCAACCTACGTGTGACATTGATGATCATTAGCACCTGTTTGGTATAATTGGTTGATCATACACCTGACTAGAATCCTACAAAATCCCTGACTTCGTTCAAGTGTACCTATAAGAATTGATGCTGGTTTGAATGCAAAAGGTAGTAATACCAAATATTGATTTGATTTATATTTTTCTTTTGTTCGCTCACTTTGCATTTTGTAAATTGATAACAATAAACAATCATTATTTATATTTCTGAAAGCATTCTTTGTTTATAGCATTTTATTACACCTGCCTAAAACATTTGCACAGTACTGTACATTTTAGACTAATTTAATAGTTTTCATGCTATACTTATTTTCTCTGTCTTCTTCTTTTCATTAAAAAGTATATATTCTTCCTCAATGATCTAATATCACAGGCTAATTTTTCTCAATGTTACTTTCAATGCTATTTGCTAGAAGTATAATGACAAGAGGAAAAAGTTTTTAAAAAAAAAAAAGCTTAAAAAAGAGGACTGAGATATTATTTTCTTCTTGACGTGTGACAAATGTCAAGGTTCTTTAGCAGTGTGGTGTTTCTTGCCCCAGACTTAGCTGTGTACAGTATATTCCACTAGAACAGTAAGATAAACAGTAGGTTTATAGAATGAAAAGAAGTTTGTTAGACACTCTTTTGTATCACAGTTGGCAGCAATGCGCTAAAAGTAAGCACTTTCTCATCTCATCATCTGAAACCACTTCTTCTGGTGAGGGTTATGTAATTTGAAATTGTTTATTACATACATAATGAAAATATAAAATATTTTACAGTATGTTTTCTTTTCTAGTTGAGAGGTCTAGAGTTGGATTATCATCTGCATCTGGTGAAGGCACAGAATACATTAATGCATCATATATAATGGTTTGTATTGAATGTAGAATTCCAGATACGACTTTAAACTTTCCCAAGAAGATGACACAATGTATCCTGAGATCACAAAATTATCTTCTTTTAGGGTTATCATCAGAGCAATGAGTTCATTATAACCCAGCATCCAATTCGGAATACCATCAAGGACTTCTGGAGGATGATATGGGATCACAATGCTCAGATAATTGTCATGCTTCCAGAAAGCCAAACTTTGGTAAGATCCTTTAATAGTATACTTGCACAACAGTTAGTCATGAAAACTATGCAGTATCTGGGGTGTGTTTTCCTAAAAGTGAATCTTGGCAATTAAAAATGTAACGTCATGATGCACTAATGTTACAAACAAGCAACATTTTCATGCTGTTACCCAGACCCCTCTTAACTGGTAACTTGAGTGAGTGAGGATAAAGTACTACTTTGTTAAACTTCCTCATGAAATTGCTTATACAAAAGCATTATAAATTGATTAAAAAACAGTCAATACACAATATTTTTCTTTATAAGATGATTTTTTTATCTTTCCTTTAGACAAAATGAAGTTATAAGAAGTAATATGATGTAAACATAACATTGTAATTTAATGAACAATTATAACAGAGTACAAATTAGCACAAAATCAACGATTTGATTTAGATATAAGGCTACTCTCGTATCATGGGTGAGAAAACATCCTTCAGTCTTTCCATTATGGGATGATATGCTAAGCTTGTCAGGTGTGACTTGTTTTTAATGTTTCTCTACTAGCTGACAATATGGTAACTGTGAAAATAATTCCAGGGGGAAGACGAGTGTGTGTACTGGCCAAGCAGAGAAGAGCCGATGAACTGTGAGTCATTTACAGTTACTCTAATAGGTGAAGATCATATTTGTCTTTCAAATGAAGAAAAACTTGTTGTTCAGGATTTCATCTTGGAGGCAACACAGGTAATAAATACATTGCATATAAGTATATAATGAGTTAAGTTAAGAAATCAAATATTTTTGTGTTTTTGAAATCTTAAAAATTTTGTCAACATTGGCTGAAATTATAGTCCATTCCATTGGATTCCATAATTGCTGCAAGTCCTTGCTGGGTTACTACCATGACCACTACTTAATGCTATATCTGTGTATTTTCTGGTTTAGTGTAGTTTCATGAGTAGATGTTTAGTCCCACATTAATAACTAAATGGTTAGTTAAAGAGTTTAATGTACTGTGGAAAGCATCTACAGTGGGGTATGGGAAATTAGGGTTCACAGACATCGCTTCAGGTCTCTGAATTATTAAAGGAGTGAACACTGAGATGTTTCCAAGATGATTGTTCACTGCAGATTTAAAATTGCTACAAATCACAATGCCATATTCGTATCAAAACCTAGAACTATATGTGCCTCATCATAAAATGAACTTTAATAAATGTCTACCATCAATGAACAGTAAAAATTACTAATGTCGTAATCGTATTCTGAACAACTCAACATGCTCTAAAAACTGCATTTCATTCTGTTTAATTGTGGCTTATCTCTGTCACACTTAATAACAATATGCATTTTTATGACAATTGTATTTTTCTAAAATGGAAGTTTTTTGTTTGATAAAAATGTGCTGTCATCCTTCCGCATGTACATAGTGCAATGAAATTCCTATCTACATTTTTGACCAACGTGGAGCAGGCTGCAACTGTTCTTAACTGCCAGCTTGAATCTTGCTCTGTTGGTTATGGGAACATATAAAATCAAAAAATCCTAAGTAGGGCTAAGTGAAATAGATCAGTTTCATGTTGTATACAGTTTTATGAAATTTATGCTAAAATTTAAAGGAACATAGCTCCTTAAAGGTTTAGCAACACTGTACCCCCCTTTTAAACCCATATATTTTTCTGAAAAGGGCCTGATGAATATAGACGAGGGGAAAACTGTCTTTTTGAAATTCAACATGCCAACACACAACCCACAATGAGAAACTCTTAGATAAAAACTGTAATCCACAAAGACAATACAATTGTTATCCAAATTATTATTATTGAAAAGAAATCGCTGTGCCTGTGGTCTTAGAGGAAATCTGTTTTGGCCAGTCCAAAGCTTTGTGCACACTGATAAGTTTCCCTGCGTCAATGCTGGTTTTTAGGTAGAACCTCCTTTATAACCTGTCTTCCCAATATGCCTTATAGCCTTGAACCAATGACGATGAACATGCCAAATTTTTGCATAGATGGTGAACAAACAGATTCAGACTGATTACAATTTGATTTATATGGTTTATTCATTTCAATGAAGTTAGTATCTTAAAATATACTTGTTTTAAAACCACACTATGACAAAAAAGAAATGGTTGAGGACCTGGTAAAAACACTGTTAGCTGGCATCTTCCCATTGGTGGAAGTGCCTAGTGCACTGTTGTCAGCTACCACAACAGCTGTTCCTGTAATCAGATGATGATCTAGTCCAGTGTTTCTCAAACATTTTGGTGGCAGAACCCATTTTTTCTTATATAACAGCCCTCATGGACCCTTATGGTGTAAGGAGCTTGATTGTCATAGAGCTCCCCTTGATGAACTAAGCTAAAATCAAGGGGGTTGAACACAGCCCATTCTTGACACAGTGATTGAGAAACACTGATTTAGTTTTCACAATGATCCAAATAAGACATCTATATTTGTGTTGGAGCTCTTCAGTGATACCAGGTTCCTTGTTGGAAATTTCCTGTCAACACCCTTTGAAGTGGTATCTCTTAGTAGGATGGTTCTGTGAAAGCAATGCTATCTGAATTAAATAAGTAACATTGACCTCTTAGCTTGTTCAATAATGTAAAATAAAAAAACAATAGCCAAGTCAGTCAGTAATATCATTTTTGTGGTTGCATGACATTTGGAGCAATGTAATACATACTAATATGTATGGTTTGCTTTTTATTTATACACAAAAGAAAACAATCACAATGGTCCCTGTGTAAATTTCTATAGCATGTAAATGAAGCCTGAGTGGCAGTTAACAATTTTCCTCCGGGTCAGCTTTCCTTCTGCTAAGAAGACAACAATAAACAGTTGGTGTTCCCTTTTGGCCCTGCCCTTTCTCGTGTGCCCTTTAATTCTTTCCTCTTAAATTCAAGTTGGAGTTCAGACTTATGAGACTATTAAAAAACATAAATAATTGTTAGCCATGACTTATGCTGTGTACAATTTTCAGTGTTTTTGATTATTAGTATACCTGCAGTGTTTTGTTTTTTTCTACCATTTAATTGCTTGTATTTCTGCTACATCTATTTACTGTTAATATACATTGATTTAGTATAGTGAAAGAAATCTCATAACACAATAAAGTAGGTGCAACATAATATGCAGGATATTGTAATAAACAATATCACCCTTTGGTGTTTTTTGTGAAAAACCATTTTGGTTAGTAGGTTTCTAGCTTTTCTTGAATACGCAGTACTTCAACATCTGCAAGAGTAATCCGTTTCTAAGTAAATTAAATAAAGTCACTTGCCTTACTGGAAAAGATTATAATTAAATATACATAAAAGATATGATTTTCAATATAATTTTCATGTGTTGTCTAATTTCCTATTACTGTACTGGTTAAAGATTGATTCACAATACCAAAGGTTGTGTGTGCATTAAACAGATGATACAACATTGTGAACTGGTACTTAAAAAAGGGAGATCTTTTAAAAAAGTAAGTATCATATATGAATTAAATATACAGTAAATCAACAAAACTCAATGGCTATATCTCATTTGTTTTGACATATTGTATTAATGGTTTTGCTCTTCCCAAAAGTAACCCTTTTATTTTATGTCAAGGAGCGCGGTAGAATGAAATCCACTTCGCTGTTTTACAGGATGATTATGTACTAGAAGTGAGGCAGTTCCAGTCTCCTAAATGGCCCAATCCTGACAGTCCAATAAGCAAGACCTTTGAGCTCATTAACATCATCAAAGAAGAAGCTGCTTTACGAGATGGGCCAATGATTGTGCATGACAAGTATGTTTTAGCAACTTTATTCTGTTTTGAACTGGGAAGTATTTTCTGCTCGATTGAGACTTTTATTACTTTGTACTTTTAAAACCTGAAATTATTCTGAGTCATTATATCTTACAGACTGCTTTTAAAGAGATAAATCAGGTGTTTTGACTAGTTAAGCTGACTTTTTGTGCCTTTTTAAAGTTGGATGCCACTTTCAACAGTCTTCTATGCAAACTTCCATATTTCTGAATCCCATCTCTCTGAGTTTCCCATAATAGTAACACTGGAGTGATAAGACAAAATGGCAAAATGTGATAGGCCTATTAGAGGCTTAGCAGAAATTTGAAATATATATATATATGTCATAGTATTTCTACTATACTCTTAAATTTAATATTAATGGGAAAAATAACTATACTGTAGATTTTGGAAAAGAACACTTTAATTAGCTGAGATTTTACAGGCAGTTGGAATAATTATATATAACCAAAAGCTTCTAGTTCCATTTGTGTGTGTACTTTATAAACGGAAGCAGATCTTAAAAGTGTCATCTATAAGGGAAAAGCTCATAACATGAGAAACTGAAGCTTCTGGGTTGTCCCATTCTTTTCTTGCTGTATGTATAGAATTCCATATTGAAAGCCTTCATTCTTGGCCCATTTAGTTAGTTTGACACTAGGCTTAATCTGAGGTCAGAAAGGAGTTTTTTGTTTCCACCATGGTAAAATAAACTGGCCAGTAGAGTGGTTGCCCACTTTCCTCACTTAGAATGATACCTCAATCTTACTGCCTCTCATATCCAGATTTTCCAACAAGAGCCTGGCTGCAGTAAAACCCTGACAATTAAAACCTAACACATCTTTTACACTGAACAAAGTTGAAGTGATCCAAGATTCAATGATCACTGGCAGACAGCTGCCATTCAGACCCCCCTTAGGATTTACTTTCAGGTTATTCTCAGAATTACTGCTAGTGTCGTTAAAAATTGTTGAACACAGTGTTCTCAGACAGCTTTAGATCCCCTCTTGTTATAAAAAGCATGTGTCCCATCCTCTGTAATAAGCAGCAGTCTCCTATGTGGGACTCAGTCTGCCTGGATTTGGGAGTAATGCGGGGCTTGTTGCTGGTAATTTTTCTTTCAGGGTTCCCTCAGCCCTCAAATGGCTAGCTGTAACACACTTTTTCCACACTGGCTTATAAAGTCTAGCTGCCAGTTTCGTCTACAGTTTAGCTTTCCCGAAATGGCTGCTGTTCCTTTAAGCTCTGACAATTGTATTACCAACCCATTACGTTTATTCAGCTCATTGATTTTAACTCATAAATATCATTTTAGGCATGGAGGTGTAATAGCAGGAACATTTTGTGCTTTGACCACACTTGTACACCATCTTGAGAGTGAAAACACGACAGATGTCTACCAGGTGGCAAAAATGATCAACTTAATGAGGCCGGGTGTCTTCACCGATATTGTGAGTATGCATTTGTGATGACAGATGACTAACAGAGGATTTTTTTAATCCATACAAAAAATGATTGATTTTCAAAATTTAATTGGGTATATTCTTGTGATTATATAACCTTTTTTTAAAACTCTAAGAAACTAATGATTTAAGCATTTCCATTGAAGTTTTGAAATATATTAATTAGTATGTTTGTTTGTTTTACAGGAGCAGTACCAATTCTTATACAAAGCAATGCTTAGTCTTGTGAGCACAAGAGAAGACGAAAAAGCTGTATTGTTGGCAGATAACAATGGCACTGTTCTGGGTGATGGAAGCAATGCTGCGGAGAGTCTCGAATCACTAGTGTAACTTCCAAAATGCGAATTGCACAAAACCGTATTTGTTGAAATTAGTTCATTTTCTTCACAATGTCTGAACAGATTTATTTTGCAAATCCCTTTAGTTTTCACCTCTTAAGACACTGTTGTTGAACATGAAGAGATCATGTAATTTGTGCCTTTAGACTGCACCTCTAATGTTACTTGATTTTTATACTAAGACTAATCCACTTGCTCTACACATTCAGTACGTGAAACTAATATCTGCAGTCAAGCTTAATAATAGACTGTATTCCATCTCTCTTGTTTTCCTAACTGCACATTTTATCCACTTTTCATGTTAATGGACAACTCAAAAAGAAATTTTAATGACAAATTTAACCGATCTATTTTTTGTAGAGGCCATTGGATTTCACAGATTTCTCAACCATATAGATAATGTAAATAAAATACCATTCCTAATAATGTTAAATGTTCAAAATAAAGTAGATATGTTGAATAATATCCTAATATGTAATGTAAATAGTATTATAGTGACCAAGTCTATGGACCAAATTTCTATTTATACTTCTAGATTTTTATATTTTAATACAAAGTCCGTTTTCTAGTCATTTTGAAATGTATGACTACATTGTTCTAATAATTTAGTTAACAGATTGTTAATGTTTTGATATTTCTGTTATTCCAGTGTTCTGTATTTTTACTATATTAACTTAAATTTACAGCATGAAGTATTAATGATTTTTTTTTTTTTTAATTTGTATTGTATGTCCGTTGTAGAACTAGCCTTATGCAACATGCACACCATCTGTGTAATTTCTGATTTTTTTTTATTCTCTGTCTTGAAATTTGTTGTTTTGCATCATAGTAATTTACACAATAAATACAGACATTTCAGGTTATTGAATTTAGCTGAAAAACAAACTATTGTTTTTTTTCTATTGTTTTCATTATGGTTAAAAACAAAAAGAAGAAATGTTTTGACTAACGGATTCTGCTTCTTTCTTGTTTAATTAGCTAGCCTCTACTCACTTTGAAAGCCTGCACACGTCACAGACGGACTTTGGCAGTTTGGAGGATTTTTTTTCTCGACCTGCTCTATGGATGTTATAGACACGCACACACTTTTATGGGCACAAGCAAAGAATGGACAAAAGGTTAGCAAACAGCATATGACACAAACGCAATAACCTGTAAAGCCCCGTCAACTCCACCTAATATAACAATTCAATGGGTACCTACATCATTTGGACAGAGTAGAAACACAAAATGGCAGGGAAGATCTCACAAAGCTGTACAGTTCTGGTTATGTACATGCAATAATACAACAACTGGAATTCTTAAAAGTTGCCTCACTGTAACATCAGTAGATGAAGACTGAGGGACTTTCATTAGCCCTTTTACCTGCTGTGGCTCAGTACAGATTAAACTGCGATTATTTCTTACCAGCACAACTTTCATCTGTATATGCTTTCAGAGTTTCTTGTTCAAGTTTCTTTATTAATATTTAATTTAAAAAGGGTTCTGAGGTTATTTCAGAATTATACTTGTTGTTATCTTACCTCTCAGGTTTATCCCTGATGATTGTAAGTTGTATCTTATTTAACAAGAAATAGCACATAATACATGTTTTTAATGTGACTATTTGTAGACATTACTATAGCCACCTCACAAATATCTGCATTCGTTCACAGAAATAATTGTTAAAAATGCACCTATTACATATTTACTCTTATTTAACAGTAACTTAACAAGCACTTCTTTGGGTCTTCATAACACTTAAAAAGCATCAGTAAAGTGTGACTTCATCACTGCAGTGTGACCTACTAACAAAACTTCACTTTTGGAGTGGTCTGAGATGGCTTAACTGAGACCTACTTCTCATAACATAACATACTGTATTTAGTATAAGACATGTGCATCCTTCATATTAACAAGTAATTTTATCATCATGTCAATATGCCACACTGCACAGAGATGAATAACCGGCCTACTGATGTTATAGAAGTGTTATGAAGACCAAAACAAGCCCTTGTTAAGGTCTTGTTACATAAGAGTAAATGAGTAATAGATGCATTTTTGCAGTACCTAAACTAAAATGTTACCAAATAATTATTTTTAATAGATAGGGAAAATAAAATCATAGAATTTTTTTTATTTTAGATATGCTAAAAATGGGCTTTATAAGAACTGTAATTAATTCAATGCTACCAACAAACATAATTTTTAAAAGTAGCAAGTATGTCATTTTGTTTTTTTACTGACCAGGAACAAAAAAAATCAGTAATAAAGGTTATCTTGGCAGCTTTAGACCAAATCAAATATATGTTCAGCCTAGGCTACAGATAAAAGGAGGATCATCCAAATTGTGTAAACATATGTGCATAGTGATATTACAACACTTGTGATAAACAGTGTTGCTCCTTTCCCGGCACCTCATCCTGTTGAGATAAACTCATGTTGGCCACAACCCTAAAACAGGATTGAGAAAAAAATAACTGAATGGATATTAAAGCACAATGTATTTTTCTGAATTGAAGGCACACAGTGTTTGACAATTGGTAGCAGAGACTAAGTCCTCCACCACACCAAGACAGATTAATTTACATATAACACAGACAGCTGAATTGTATATCTGTGGAGGCCTGCTATGGCTTTGCCCCACTGTTGTCTCCACATGATTATGGCTCTTTAAAAAAATACCTGAACAGAAAATATGTCACATTAGATGACTTTTCCAGGATTTTTCAATCATAGCTTTCATTTACATAATCTTAGCAAGTTGGATGCAGTCCTGTGAAGAAGCTGTTTTGAAAAGATTAAAATTATGAAGCGAATCAGTATGGTGGAGTGAGACTGTTATATTAAAATGACTTCATCAAGAATACAGGGACACAGTTAGAAACTTGTTAAGGGTAAATTTTGCACAAACATTAGGAAGTTATTCTTTACTCAAAGAATGATAGACACTTGGAATAAGCTACCAAGTAGTGTGGTAGACCGTAAGACTGGCGAGCTTTGTTGGGCTGAATGGCCTGTTCTCGTATAGATTGTTCTACTGTTGTAATGTTCTAATGCTTAAAGTGACAGACCCAACAACTCACTACAACTTATATCTTACTAGAGTAAAATCAAACAGATCTGATTTTGTCTTTAGTCATAATGGCTGATTCTATGTGCAGGAGAGCTGACAATGAATGAATTCTCATCCATACCATAAGTGCAATGCATAAAATGTAGCCATGAGGAACATGTTTTTTTAATCTCACAAACAGAAAAGAAATGTGTCAGTCTGATGTCTCTTGTTTTACATAATAAAACAGAATGGAAAAAGGGCAGAGACTGTAGCTGTTAACCTTTCATACAGCACGCTATTAGTTGTCAGAATAAGGTGCAATCATGACAGTACTGGAAGATTGGCTGTCAGTTGGTATATGTGACATGGGTTGTGAATTTCAGTCTTATGATTTGACGTGGTGCAGCGACGAAATTAGTGACCCCACAACAAAAAGTCAAATAACAGTATTCTAGGAATCTTTGGTGCGAGATGTCTTATTTATTTTCACTCAGTACAGCATCGGACAGTGTCAGAAAGAGTGAGCAGAGTAATACTGGGGATGTGGACCACCCATTACTAGAACAACTGTCCAGCCTTTTGTCTGTTTCAGGAATAAATCTGCTCTCACTTATGAATAACACCCCACTCATCTGAATTACTCATTCCCGGTAATGGACCATATTCTCAGATGTGGATGTAATGAACGTATCCTGGCCACATCACAGACAGCTGAGAGCAACATTGGCCAGGTCAGACCAAGTAATAATAATAATAATAATTCATTACATTTATATAGCGCTTTTCTCAGTACTCAAAGCGCTATCCACACAGGGAGGAGACATCATTATCTGCAAATGGCAGAAAATAAACTGTTTCTCAAACCTGAAAATTGCAAAAGGATTGGAAAAAGATGTATATTTGTAGATGAGGAACTCTTATAGTCCTTCAAAAAAGGCAAAAAGCTGAACCACTGCTATAAAACATAAATGCAAACCCCATTGACCATCTTAGATCGAAAATTTAGCTGCCAGTCAGAGTCTCAATTCTAACACCATGGCATATTCTTTTCCAAGAAGACGAGGAGTAGGAACATCAATAATTAGAACACTTACAGTGTGTCTCACTTGTGCAAAACTGAAACTGCAACTCATCTGGTCTGATATTCCCATCCAACATCCATCCATCCATTTTCCAACCCGCTGAATCCGAACACAGGGTCACGGGGGTCTGCTGGAGCCTATCCCAGCCAACACAGGGCACAAGGCAGGGAACCAATCCTGGGCAGGGCGCCAACCCACCGCAGCCATCCAACATGGAATAAGAAAGAAGCACTTCAACATACTGTAGGTCCTTTTTAGCTGGCTATTAATTTATACATTTATGATAATTATTGTAATGGTTGATTTCATCCACTTTTAAACTATACAGTAATCCCTCCTCCATCGCGGGGGTTGCGTTCCAGAGCCACCCGCGAAATAAGGAAATCCGCGAAGTAGAAACCATATGTTTATTTGGTTATTTTTATATTGTCATGCTTGGGTCACAGATTTGCGCAGAAACACAGGAGGTTGTAGAGAGACAGGAACGTTATTCAAACACTGCAAACAAACATTTGTCTCTTTTTCAAAAGTTTAAACTGTGCTCCATGACAAGACAGAGATGACAGTTCAGTCTCACAATTAAAAGAATGCAAACATATCTTCCTCTTCAAAGGAGCAAACAAATCAATAGGGCTGTTTGGCTTTTAAGTATGTGAAGCACCGCGGCACAAAGCTGTTGAAGGCGGCAGCTCACACCCCCTCCGTCAGGAGCAGAGAGAGAGAGAGACAGATAAAAAAATCAATACGTGCCCTTCGTGCTTTTAAGTATGCGAAGCACCGTTCAGCATGTCGTTTCAGGAAGCAGCTGCACAAAAGATAGCAACATGAAGATAATCTTTCAGCATTTTTAGATGAGCGTCCATATCATCTAGGTGTGCGAACAGCCCCCCTGCTCAATCCCCATACGTCAGGATCAGAGAAAGTCAGCGCAAGAGAGAGAGAGAAGTAAGCTGGGTAGCTTCTCAGCCATCTGCCAATAGCGTCCCTTGTATGAAATCAACTGGGCAAACCAACTGAGGAAGCATGAACCAGAAATTAAAAGACCCATTGTCCTCAGAAACCCGCGAAGCAGCAAAAAATCCGCGATACAGTGATCCCTCGCTATATCGCGCTTCGCCTTTCGCGGCTTCACTCCATCGCGGATTTTATATGTAAGCATATTTAAATATATATCGCGGATTTTTCGCTGCTTCGCGGGTTTCTGCGGACAATAGGTCTTTTAATTTCTGGTGCATGCTTCCTCAGTTGGTTTGCCCAGTTGATTTCATACAAGGGACGCTATTGGCAGATGGCTGAGAAGCTATCCAGCTTACTTTCTCTCTCTCTCTCTCTCTCTCTCTCTCTTGCGCTGACGTAGGGGGGTGTGAGCAGGGGGGCTGTGTGCAGCTGCTTCCTGAAGGACATGCTGCACGGAGCTTCGCATACTTAAAAGCTCAAAGGGCACGTATTGATTTTTTTTATCTGTCTCTCGCTATCTCTCTCTCTCTCTCTCTCTCTCTCTCTTCCTGCTCCTGACAGAGGGGGTGTGAGCTGCCGCCTTCAACAGCTTTGTACCGGCGGTGCTTCGCATACTTAAAAGCCGTATTGATTTTTTTTTTGACTGCTTGCTTTGCACTCCTTTGAAAAGGAAGATATGTTTGCATTCTTTTAATTGTGAGACAGAACTGTCATCTCTGTCTTGTCATGGAGCAGTTTAAACTTTTGAAAAAGAGACAAATGTTTGTTTGCAGTGTTTGAATAACGTTCCTGTCTCTCTACAACCTCCTGTGTTTCTGCGCAAATCTGTGACCCAAGCATGACATTCTAAAAATAACCATATAAACATATGGTTTCTACTTCGCGGATTTTCCTATTTCGCGGGTGGCTCTGGAACGCAACCCCCGCGATGGAGGAGGGATTACTGTATATATTTAAATATGCTTACATATAAAATCCGCAATGGAGTGAAGCCGCGAAAGGCGAAGCGCGATATAGCGAGGGATTACTGTAGTTGTAACACTACATAACCAATGATGGATTAAGGATGTGGATGTATTGATATATTTAGTTAATATTTAAAGATTATTTTCACTGTAAGTTATGAATTGATTACTGCACTGTTTGACTGTTGCTTATAAAGCTTTAGATTATATAGAAAAGATATTTAGAAAGAAATATGCTTATAGCTAATAATCACATTTATATGTAACCTCAGAGGTTACCCGCCATTAACTGATGTGTGCTTTATAATGAAATCTCAGGGTCTAAGTAGCTTTTTATCAGGTGTTGCACGCTAAGAATAATATTTCATATGCAACCTCAGATAAGCGCTATTCCTTAGTGTGTTTCACAATAAAACCTCAGAGGCTAGGCAGCCTAACTTAATGTGTGTTTCTTTTCATTCAAAGCCTGACTATCAACAGAACATTCACCAATTACGAATATTCAGACTGTAAACCTCAGAGGCTGAGTTTCTAGCGTGTGCCTACAGAGAAAAAGGTTTATTATCTTTTCAGTGTAATTTTTTTGTTTTTTTTTTACTCCTAATAGCAGAGTCAAAGAGCACAGACGTAGTTTACAGTAATTAACAATTAACTATCAAACTCAAAATTATATGTAGTAACAGAAATGATATAATTAAAAAATTAAAGTATATGGTTAAGAATAGCTATTAGAAAACATTGAGACTGACGTATTGTGTCATCAAATAGTTATTGTCCCCAAGAAGGGGTCAAAGGCTAAGTTTGTCTTCTGAGAAAGACTTGGCTTTCTTAAGAGTCTTTCAAAGGATGATTGCTTAACCATCTGTAATTGTCCCGTCTCCATGGTGGTCTAGACCAGTGTTTCCCCAACCTCGGTCCTGGGGACCCCCTGTGGCTGCAGGTTTTTGTTCCAACCAGATTCCTAATCAGTGACAACACCTGGTAGCACTGATCTCATTAAATTAGCTGGTATTATTTATCTTTTATTCTACATTCAGAAAAGCACAGCAGCATGATTTTTAGATTTAGAAGACATTTAGAAATATTTCTGCTTTTGCTATAGATTTAAATGCTTAACTCTCTTTTGTTGATTTCATTATATTTTGCCCTTTGTTGTATCTTATTAATGACAATTAAAAATGAGCAGACACGCTGGCAAACAACACACAGAATCATGAAAGGCTGCAAGTACTTTAGCATCAGACCTACTAATTAGTAAATAATGGATTAATTAAACATTTAGAACACCTAGAAAAGCAGAATGAAAATCAAGATGAAAATACTGTTAAAAGAAAAAAATACATTATTCCCATATAACTGCTTGGTACATTTTAATATATATATATATATATATATTTTTTTTTTACCAAACTTAGTTTTCTAATTTCTATATTGTTCCCAAAATAAAGAATAAGAACAATTAAAAACAGAAGCTGGTTGGAACAAAAACCTGCAGCCACAGGGGGTCCCCAGGACCGAGGTTGGGAAACATTGGTCTAGCTGAAGCAGGCAACAAGTTATTTTCTTCCATCTGATGAAAACCAGTTCTCTCACTCTTTTTACTACTGATGCAATGCCAAGAACAGGCATCTGTTCTCAGGTCATTTATGGTTGGTCAATGAATAAAATATTCCCTTGTCCACTATTGCTCCTCTATCCAAAGCATTGCTTCAGCAATTATTGCTGCATCTCACTCACCTTGTGGCTCTGCTACTGCATTACGTCTTAACCACTGTGGTGATATTGACCACATAAATTAACCCAGTCCTTAGAGATGTGGCAGGAAGTATCTGGTAGGAATAAAAGAGGAGGAGGAAGAGAGTGTGGTCACCGGTATTCAGTTTTGCTTATACCTCATGACGAGATCCCAAGTAGAGACCAATGTTACCCTGAGTCATTAAATGGTTTCCCAGAACCTTTTTGGGCTTACCCGAAGATCATTCTCCATGCACTCACCAACCTCCCACCACACAAACATCTTCACGTTGGCCATCAATGTAGCTTTTTCTTTCTTGATCTGTATGTTCATTGTAATGAATCCAGGAGACTTATTTAATATTGCACAGAAGGTCTTTGATAACATCTCTCACAGTTAGTGGTCATTGGTCCTAGGGTTGCCATCATGGCAGGTATCAGTCACAGATATCTGCAGCCCCTTAACTACTTCAGAAACTCCATGTCCTCAGTCTAACGCACAGCCTTCATGAGATTCAGAAAGAGTGCTTGCAAGAAGTGACAGCTGAACTCCTCCTTAACAGGTTCATGTGGTGGTTGTTCACACGTAGCTACCTTCTTTGTCTTCAACCAAAAAAAAGGTAGAGACAGCTGAACTCTAATTGGTGAGGAATCAGAACATCTTTTTATTCAGGTCAATTCAGCACAAGAATGTCGACCATGGATCTTTGGTACCTCAGGTACACATGTGATAAGCTGGGTGCCTAAACACGGTGTTTTATATGAACAATTCATAACATAATCCAACAACAATCAACTATTTGAAGAAATTGAGTAGGTACCCACTTAATTAAGCACAAGGGATGGTTCCAAGGGCTAATTACCATTGTGGCCTAACCTGTCTCCAGAGCATTCTCATCATCGCAAATCTCAGTGTGCTTGGCAGCAACTGGGCCACGGATCATTTCACATCTCCATACAAAAGGGGCCTAAGACGCAGCAGGCAATTACTCTTTGGACCTTTTCTCAGAGAACTCTAAAGAAGGAAGATAACCAGTTCAAAAGAAAATTAAAAGATGTACAATCTGTAAAAAAGCAAAACGTACCACATATACTTAAAAAATTACTTGGACAATTCTATATTTTTTTTACTATTAAAATTCAAATCTTGTGTTCTTCACTTTGCCTTGAACTGGCCTCAGAGCTTCCCAAATTCTGATTGTTTCTGGACTTGAACTACACAAACAAGAAGGGGCTTTTGGTCTATTAGCAAAACAACAGAAGAGGCTGGTTTACGGTGTTTAACTTGGAATAACCACTGCTTAGTGTCTTTAAGCCAGAACGCACATTCAGCTATATTGAAATACATATGGTGTGAATGTCAGCTGTGGACTCGGGCAACAACTCTAGTAGACAGCACCTGTTCAAATGACAAAGCCATTTAGCAGTATTCTTCCTGGCTGTTTACTGCCTATTAAGAACTCTAATTTTTATTTCCAGAGGTACGTCAGCTTTTCATGTCCAACGTTGTGCAGGCCGATTCTTTTGTGCTCTAGGTAAATTGTGACTTGTCTGGTGGGCCCCAGCTGATGACGTGACAAACAGCAGATACGTGTGAAGTCCAGACTACAGACAAGGACAAAAGCAAAACTCACTAAAGGCCCAGCATTAGCAGGTCGTCTGTTCTGCTCCTCTGTAAATCTTTTAAAGAAGCAGGTTACTCTTTACACGCCAGTAACTTACAGAGCATCAGTGGAAACGCTGCAAGGCCACTCTGCCTCATCGGAGACCTTCTTATCTTGAAAGTCCCTTACATTAACTCACCATTTTCTAAGTAGCTAATTAAGAAACTTATTAAGAATTAAGAAACAACAACTTTTTACACTGATGCACAGGCCTATTTTTCTTTTCTTTCAAATGTACCATATTTCGGCCTAATGAACAACTGAATATTTCAAAAAGGTTGATGCAATGAATAGATTTAAACTTATATTGTCAATTCAGACAAAACATATTTGGACCATAAAAATAATAGGATTTTGATACATAATAAATTAACTCTAGAATAAAAAAGATCTTCTTCTCAAATATATTAAAAGTACAACAATGTGACTCATTGGATGATCATATTTTCTGTTTTTTATTGCACTGAATAAGTTTAAGTTTTGTTTCTTATATTGTATTGCTTTTGGTCTGATAGTTGGAAGAAAAAAAAATACTCACAAGACCCTCCTGGTTGTGTATTAAAAAAGCATAAAGAATTTCATTACTAAAAGCAGGTCATCAAATAAAATCCTTTCTCAAGCCTTAACCCAAATATAAAGAGAAGTTCAGCTCACTGGCCTCTCCTTTCATCTATAATTACTGTACATATTTCTCCACCTAGAATTAATCGGTTAAGAATGCCTTTTCCAAGAAATATATTAGCGCATTTATGAAATAAACATACTTAAGAATCAGATGTTCATCTTAAAAAATGACAAGATTATACAATTTGGACACAGAAATACCCAGATTAAGATGCCAAATAATCTTTAAGGAAAAGGTTATTTCAATTAATAGCTCCACTATAATCCAGTCTCAGACTCTCAAGAAAACGTCCATTGAAAGATAGAAAAAAAAAATGAGGTCAGGTGTCCAGACGGAGTCTTACAAAATATGACATCAATGTACTAAGCGTCCGGATCACCGAGGAGACGCATCCCCCCTGAAAAACGCCCCACTCCGGAGCAGACATATTCAACATTTCAGCTTGGCCTGCACGGTTCCTTAAATATGAATGTGCAAGTTGTCATTTTTTATAACAAGAATGACTTAAAATAGCAATCAGGCAGAAGAAACTGTGTACACTCAATTTTATAACAACACATTTTAATTAACTGTTATTATAACAGTTTTCAGATAGTAAACTAACTTTTGCCAGAACTGAAACTCTTAAACCTTATTTTAATCAAGGTCATCATAATAATCTGTCTTACAATCAAAAATTTCAAAAACCACAAAAAATCTATTCAATCAAAACACTATTGTTTGTAAAGAAATTAAAAAGCCTTTAAAATTCTCTATTTATATTACATTTTAATGAAATCTGTTTTCGTCTTTTTCAGACATTTTAGCATATAATAGCATCTTGGATACTGCACAACAAAAGTAAAACCTGTGCCAAGCTTGGGTTTTAATATCAGATTTGATTTGACAATAAAGTACATTTACAAAAAAGGATATGCACAGTATGTCCAAGGATTAGCCATATAGACTGAACATTTTACTGCAGGCAGCCTTGTTAAATCCGTGTGTAAAAAATGCTGTTTATTAACCTCGCTCTTGTTCCAGATCAGGTTCCTAGGTATCCAAGTATGCAATATTATATATATATATATAAGCCATGTTACCTGTAAAAGGCTGGTAATAGATTAAATATAAATGTTTTTGACATCTCTGACCTTATGTGCACCTTCAGTGTTCTTCCTACACCTTTCTTCGGTATCCTTGTGTTTCTCAGCCTCTGTTGACTGGTGCATCCTCTGTCAAGTGCATTTCTGAAAAGCCTGCTCTGTCATTTCCAGGGGCCTTGCTCATCTCCTGTCCGCTTTTATACATCCCGCCATTGAAGGCAACTCTCGGCGTAGCTCCTAGGCCTTTACACCTCCTCGTGTGTCGCACACTCAGACTTCCTCTTTCAATCGTGTCACCAAAGCCAAATTGATCAATTGGATTGCTGAGAGGGACTGAACACACAGACACACCACAGACCTTACCATTTTATTATACAGTAGTATACATATACTATACTATATAAATATAGATCTCTATATATAAATATCTATCTAAATCTATATATATATAGATATAGATATATATATATATAGATAGATAGATATGTCTATTATATAAAAAAATCCTGGGAGGAGACGTAACTTTTTCAGAGAGATACTTTCACGTCCTGCAAGACGAGACTTTGTACCAAGAGATTTAACTACGCCCGGGGCTGGAAATAAAAGACAAAGAGTAGATGACAAAGTAGAACTTCGTAAAGAATTCAAAAATGTTGGCGTGATACACATGCAGAACAGGTTAGAGATAATGGAAGTACGAAAATTCGAAAGTCTCAAAAAATGAGAGTTACAATCACATTAGTGCAAACAAATGAAACTTATTACTCTGTCCACCCTGGCCATCGGACCTTACTCCTTTTCTATGTTAACTAATGTTGCCTTATTTTAATTTCTTATTTTGTCTTTTATTTTTCTTTTCTTCATTATGTAAAGCACTTTCAGCTACTTTTTGTATGAAAATGTGCTATATAAATAAATGTTGTTGTTGTTGTTGTTACTCGGAAAAATAATGGAACAGCAAAAAGATTGAATATACTTTAAGTCAGAGACTTGTAGATCGTCTAATTTCTGTTGCCATCAGGGAAAAGTAGTGTTTCTTCCCAATGAAGAGGCGTATCCATGAAAGTTAAAAGATTTCTTGTTTGCTGAAAGTGAAATCCACGTACGCTAGCAGCAGAAATGCAAAGTGGCTGACGCATAGCGGGGGGGTTGGTGTTAAGCGAAGCAAAGAGCAAAGTGCTCAGGACTGAAAAAGAATTTATTACAATGGGGATTTCATTATAATGGAATTGAAACATAGGGCAGTCTTTCAGCACATGCAGTCGCCAAAGCTGACGGTGGATTGCCAGACTCGATGACAACATCTATTTTCTTCTTGCTAGCATCAATGGCAGCAAGCAGTTCCAAATTTTTCTGTGAAGTAAATTGCTTTAATTACAATTGACTGGTTCTCTCTGTCTGCGATGTGTTGTTTTGTGAGTCACCTTTTTTTTAACCTGGATAAAAGTTTTACATCATAAAAATAATAATAAGTTCGAGGAAATGAAGGTCACAGTTGTAAATTGTTGGCTGTATAAATTTGCCAGTGCAAAATGCAATCATTTTTTTAAGATTGTGGTGTGAAGTTGTTCATAGAGTAAAATCTTGGCGAATTTATAAAACATGAGTCGCATTAACATAAGGGAAGCTTAGCAGTTAGCACCTTTGCTGAAGAGCTATCCAAATAGTAATCCTGATCAGTGTTATCAGCAAAGTCAAACCATACCTTCAGAAACTGGGAAATAAGCAACAGTCGAGCTGCAGTGAACCTCCAGAAGTCTGCAAGTACAGCTGAAGTCGAATTTGATTGACAGTTACCCAGCCCCTTGATACGCCCACAATGCCTCTGTTCTGCTGTATTCCTTCTCAAGCTCTGCAGTTTATTATCAAGTAATCCAAGTGACATAAAAGTGCAATCCATATGGCTCTTCAGCAGAGCGCCTAAATCGTGATTTGTAGTCAAAGTAATATGAGAATTTGAGTGTTTTGTTGCTTTTGTATGAAAAATAACTTCATTGTAATGAATTTTGCAGATAAAAAGGATTTAGCTGAAATGAGGTTTTAATAACATGTTTTATAGGAAGATTGCCAGCCAAAAGAAGAAGAAGATAGGAAAACTGGCCAGGAACAACAAAAAAAATTGTTAAAGATTCCATTAAAATTTACTAAAAATTGGACTATGACCTGTATATATCCAGAACAGGGAAGCAAAAGGCAGGAAGAAAGGAAGGATTTCCCTCTCATACAACTGCTTATGCTGGTGTCCCTACCGGGACAGGTTTAGGTTCCTTGCTTGGCCAATAGAATGGCAGAATCGTGTAACTAACTTTCACGGACTATTTGCTTCCTCAATATGCTAGCTGGCAGCATCCCTGGGTTACAATTTCCACAAGGACACCCGCAAGGCATGTTGGGGCCTGCAGTCCCATGGGGCAGCCCTCTTGCTGGTAGAATTAGTAATCCCTACTTTCAGGGAGTTGCGTTTGACAGCGTGATAGATACAACAAGCCACTCGACCTCATCCAGGAGAGTTGGAGTTGGGTGTGAAGGATGGATAAAGCTTGTCTGGAAGGAGTGGAAGAGAAAAAGGAAAGAGAGAGAAAAAGAACTGTATTGTGCATTTGCCATTATTACAAGAATGCCTTTGTACGATGTTACAAAAAATCTTGCATGTGCACCTGGGACTTGCATCTGTGTGGTTGTGTCTTGAGGTGCTGCAGCGCCCCTATTGGTCACAATAAACAGACATACAGTAAATGATTGGCTCTGTGTACTTGTAAGTAATGACAGCCTACAAGGCGTGTAACCGACCACATCACCTGTCGACTATATGAAGGGTGACTCAGGTCTTAAGACACATAACCCGACTGTTTGAAATGGCAGCACAGGCGAATTCTGCTACTATTCATGGCACTGACTAATTTGAAATTTATGATCTGAATGGGTGATCAGGACCAAGATATTACAGAGGGCAACATTCTTTGAGTTGCTGCTTAGAGACTTGGACTGCATCTCAAATCTGACTGTGGTGATCTTATTGTTTGCAATATCAGCAGAAAATAACATTTCCGTCACAGACGGCAAAACCGGCATGTGTTGAGTTGACAGGTAAAACATGAACAATATACATTTTGAGAACTATAAAGTTCTGTGTGGATATTTTAGGTGATTAAAACAAAACTCAAAAACTGAGACAAAAACACAAGTTAATTGCTGAAAAGCTAAATGTAAGTAAAAATGTATTTAAAAATAAAAATCCTATCATGGTTATGCACAATGTTCTCTTTGGATAACAAAACACACAACCCAGTGCATCAGGACAAGGATCACAAACCAAGTGACAAATGCAAAACAACAACATATGATGATGTGCAGATATTTTGTTTCCACAGGGCCTTGTAACCGTGAAGTCCATCATTAACTCCTCCTTATACCAGAGTATTATAGAAGAGCATGTGAGGCCATCTGCACACCAACTGCAGTTGGACCAAACCTAAAGTGGAACTAAAGTGAATGCCAACTCAAAGTCCAGACGTCAACGTCATCATGAAGCTGTGCCGGGACTTTAAGAGAGCTGTGTGCTTAAATGTCAATGAACTGAAATACTGTTGAAGAATTGCACCAGTATGATGTGAAAGGGTGATACAGAGAAAATGATAACATTAAGTTAAGGCTGCTGAATTAGGTTCTATGAGCCAGATAATTACATACGGTCCTAAGAATTGGGAATTATGGAATCCAAAGAGGGTGTACTTATACAGGATGATATGAAAGACGTGTGACCGTACAAACAAATGGTGCTAAATATTAAAATAAGAGAATTAGCAGCCTAAACCATTCTTTGTTTTTATTTCCAATTTCCAAATGTTAATGACTTTCTTTTGAATAAGTCTGAATCTAAGGAAATCAGAAGAAAAAAAATGAGACTGGAAACTACAAATGTGGTAATATAGTTGACTATGATATAGTAAGGCAGCAAGATAATGTAGTCACCTGCATTGTATGTGTTTTTCTATTGATGACATTCAGAAAAATGTTTTTATTTTGATAGCAAAAGACAGTCTGAAACAAAGAATATATCAGTATTATTAACAGCATCAGTGATTTTCAAGAGATTTAGACTTAAAGAAGCTACAAGATTTCTGGTTCTGACATAAAGGATGGATTCAGTGGAACACCAGAATACAAGGTCAAATGTTTCCTCAGAAATGAATAAAAGAATAAGCTATAAAGTAGATTAGCAGTACCTATTTAGTTCTAACCATTATAACCACTCAAATTAATGTACATCGTGAAAGCTGAGGAGCAGCACAAGGAGAAGCAAACTGCCCAGCATGCACAACTTATCGTACTCCATTTTTACAGCTCCCTGTTATGTTTTGAAAGGATACTTTCCTGATTGCATCTTGTTATTACATCACATTACATTTCCTTTATAGTCACGGCACAGATACTAAAATCATCCAAACATATCTGTTAGGTTGTGAACTAACACACTGTACTCTTTCAAAAAAAGGAATAATTAACACAATTCCCTTTTTATACTCTATTTCAAAAAGAGAAAATCCTTAACATAGTTTTACTCAAAAAATATAATTTCACTTTTCCCCTAATATTTATTAAATTGTAGTAATATAGAATGTATACAAGTAAATAGTTACTTGCCTATAATGCCTATGGCTAATGCTTGTTAAAGAGTAGCGAGACAGAAATCTGTGTGTTCACCCATCATTGTTTAGGGGGAGGAGGTAGAAATAGCGACGGAATATAAATACTTGGCAACTAACTTACATAACAGTCTTAACTGGAACAATAATTCAAAAAACATTCTTCAAATGAAGCCAGAACTTATCTCCTCCGTAAACTCTAACTTCTCAACAAGGACTTCATGTTGTCCTTTTATACCTCAATGTGATTCAGTCCGTATTCACCTTCAATTTCATTGCCTAGTTTAATAGTCTTCCTCTTTCGACTGCTCCCGTTAGGGGTTGCTACAGCGGATCATCTTCTTCCATATCTTTCTGTCCTCTGCATCTTGTTCTGTTACACCCATCACCTGCATGTCCCCTCTCACCACATCCATAAACCTTGTCTTAGGCCTTCCTCTTTTCCTCTTCCCTGGCAGCTCTATCCTTAGCATCCTTCTCCCAATATACCCAGCATCTCTCCTCTGCAAATGTCCAAACCAACGCAATCTCTCCTCTCTGACTTTGTCTCCCAACTGTCCAACTTGAGCGGACCCTCTAATGTACTCATTTCTAATCCTGTCCATCCTCGTCACACCCAGTGCAAATCTTAGCATCTTTAACTCTGCCACCTCCAGCTCTGTCTCCTGGTCTCTGGTCAGTGCCACCGTCTCCAACCCATATAACATAGCTGGTCTCACTATCATCATGTAGACCTTCCCTTTCACTCTTGCTGATACCCGTCTGTCACAAATTACCCCTGACACTCTTCTCCACCCATTCCACCCTGCCTGCACTCTCTTTTTCACCTCTCTTCCACAATCCCCATTACTCTGTAATGTTGAGCCCAAGTATTTAAACTCATCCTCCTTCACCAACTCTACTCCTTACATCCTCACTATTCCACTGACCTCCCTCTCATTTACAGACATGTATTCTTTCTTGTTCCTACTGACCTTCATTCCTCTCCTCTCTAGAGCATATCTCCACCTCTCCAGGGTCTCTTCAACCTGCTCCCTACTATCGCTACAGATCATAATCATCAGCAAACATCATAGTCCAGAGAGACTCCTGTCTAATCTCGTCTGTCAACCTGTCCATCACCATTGCAAATAAGGAAGGGCTCAGAGCAATCCCTGATGTAATCCCACCTCCAACTTGAATGCATCCGTCACTCCTACTGCAGACCTCACCACTGTCACACTTCCCTTGTACATATCCTGTACAACTCTTACATACTTCTCTGCCACTCCCGGCTTCCTCATACAATACCACAGATCCTCTCGAGGCACCCTGTCATATGCTTTCTCCAGGTCCACAAATACGCAATGGAACTCCATCTGGCCTTCTCTAAACTTCTCCATCAACACCCTCAGAGCAAACATCGCACCTGTGCTGGTCTTTCTTGGAATGAAACCATACTGCTGCTCACTAATCATCACCTCACTTCTTAACCTAGCTTCCACTACTCTTTCCCATAACTTCATGCTGTGGCTCATCACTTTTATTCCCCTGTAGTTACTGCAGTCCTGCACATCCCCTTATTCTTAAATATCGGCACCAGCACACTTCTTCTCCACTCCTCAGGCATCCTCTCACTTTCCAAGATTCCATTAAACAATCTGCTTAAAAACTCCACTGCCATCTCTCCTAAACACCTTCATGCTTCCACAGGTATGTCATCTGGACCAACGGCTTTTCCATTCTTCATCATCTTCATAGCTGTCCTTACTTCCTACTTGCTAATCCGTTTCACTTCCTGATTCACAATCTCTACATCATCCAACCTCTTCTCTCTTTCATTCTCTTCATTCATAAGCCTCTCAAAGTACTCTTTCCATCTGCTCAACACACTCTCCTCACTTGTGAGTACGTTTCCATCTTTATCCTTTATTACCCTAGCCTGCTGCACATCTTTCCCAGCTCGGTCCCTCTGTCTAGCCAGTCTGTACAGGTCCTTTTCTCCCTCCTTAGTGTCCAACCTCTCATACAACTCATCATACACTTTTTCTTTAGCCTTCGTCACCTCTCTCTTCACAATGCGTAATCTCATTGTACTCTTGTCTACTTTCTGCATCTCTCTGACTATCCCACTTCTTCTTTGCCATCCTCTTCCTCTGTATACTCTCCTGTACTTCCCCATTCCACCATCAGGTTTCCTTTTCCTCTTTCCTCTGTCCAGATGTCACGCCAAGCACCCTTCTTGCTGTCACTCTTACTACATCTGCTGTTGTTTCCCAGCTGTCTAGTAACTCTTCACTGCCACCCAGTGCCTGTCTCACCTTCTCCCTAAACTCAACCTTGCATTCTTCCTTTTCATCTTCCACCATTTGATCCTTGGCTCTGCCCTCATTCTCTTCCTCTTCTTGATCTCCAACACCATCCTACAGACCACCATCCTATGCTGCTTAACTACACTTGCCCCTGCCACCACTTTGCAGTCTTCAATCTCCTTCAGATTGACTCTTCTGCATAGTATGTAATCTACCTGTGTGCATCTTCCTCCACTCTTGTATGTCACCCTATGTTCCTCCCTCTTCTTAAAATATGTATTCAACACAGCCATGTCCATCCTTTTGGCAAAATCCACTATCCTCTGACCTTCTTCATTCATCTCCTTGACACCATACCTACCCATCACCTCCTTGTCTCCTCTGTTCCCTTCACCAACATGCCCATTAAAATCCGCTCCAATCACCTTTCTGTCCCTTCGGTACATTGTTCACCACTTCATCCAACTCACTCCAAAAATCTTTTTCATCCATCGCACACCCAACTTGCGGTGCATTTGCACTAACGACATTCATTATCACACCTCCAATTTCCAGCTTCATAATCATTACTCTGCCTGACACTCTTTTCACCACCAAAACACTCTTGACATACTGTTTCTTCAGAATAACCCCTACTCCATTTCTCCTCCCATCCACACCATGACAGAACAATTTGAATCCACCTCCAATCCACCTGGCCTTACTCCCCTTCCATTTAGTCTCTTGCACACACAATATATCAACCTTCCTTCTCTCCATCATATCGGCTAACTCTCTGCCCTCACCAGTCATACTGCCAACATTCAAAGTTCCTACCCTCAGTTCTACTCTCTTTACCTTCCTCTTCTCCTCCTGCCTCCGGACACATCTCCCCCTCTTCTTCTCCTTCTTCTTCTTCAGCCAACAGTAGCCCAATTTCTACCAGCACCCTGTTGGCTAACAGTACTGGTGGCGGTCGTTGTTAACCCGGGGCTCGACTGATCCGGTATGGAAATTTGTACTGTTGTCTGCATATTGATTTGGCAAAATTTTACACCAGATGCCCTTCCTGACATAACCCTCCCCATTTATCCGGGCTTAGGACCGGCATGAAGAAACACACTGGTTTGTGCATCCCCTGTAGCTGGGATAGTCTGACACACTACAATTTCAAAAAGCTCCAGCAGACTGCCAAACATGCAGCTGAAGTTTCTGGGGCTGATGTAGATGATTTGGTAAAGGGGTGTCGAGGGCAACACTGAAGAAACTGGAAATGAACTCAACTGAGGACAGACACCCACAACACGCAGCACTTACAGTAAATTAGGGAGGAGAGTCGCTTTGAAGACCCCCATAAATCACTCCAGAAATTTCTTTCTCCCCAGTGCCAAACATCTTTTTAACAAGGAATATCACAGATAATTCTAGAGTTTTTCTTATATATCATGTATCCATTTTAGGTTAAATGTACTACCAAACTGATAGAAGTAGTTTTTAATGTCATTTTATAGTCTTAACTGGTAGTGAGGCAGTTTTAATCTTAATTTCAAAATTCCCCATGAGTTATTGCATTTTAGCCTATTGTTGCATTGATATTTATAGTTATAGGGATTAGAAGAATAGATTAGATATAGCCTGCTCTCCTTCTCTCCCCCCTTTATCCCCCCACCCCCCATTTTGCCTCCCCGCATGAGGCTAGACCCCACTTCGCGATGTTCCAGTCCTCTGACATACGAAGAGACAGAGCACATCCAAAACAAAACAAACCCCACCCTGCAGCGGCGTTAAGAGAATTAAAACAAAGATATCTATTGCAGCTGAATTCTTAATACTATCTGCCGAAAATATAATCATTAACAGTCTTTAAGCTTAAAATAATCTTCAGCAATTTTAAGATATTAAGATTAAAAAAGAATGAACCCTGGGAATGATTTTAAAAAGTGGTCTAGGATAAACATGGCAATTCCTAATGCAATAGTATAATGTAATAGTATAAATGTAATAGTAATGCAATAGTAGAAATAGCAATAAACCCAGAGTATGATGTTAAACAGTCTACTTTAAGGTAGTTAAAAAAAAATAATCCTACTTTAATTACTTCCACACTTACGTCTAAAATTATAATTAAGACATAAACATATAATGTCCAAGTAAAGAAAAAGATGTATAATTATACCAGTCTCTTTAAACATGGATCCAGAGAGCAGATCATAGGTCCTTCCCATGCCTCGATAGAATACGGCTCCTTATTAACTTTCAAAAGAGTGTCGGAAACAGCTTCTTTAGTTTCTTTTCAGCTTCTTCCTTGCTTGAAAAAATATAATGTTGATCTTGAACTTCCACTTTCAGTTTGGCGGAATACAAGAGGCTGTATTTGATATCGGCTTTCCGTAGCAACTTTTTAATGTTAGAGTAGGCTGCGTGTTTTGCAGCTGTTAATTGTGAGAAGTCAAGGAAAATACGAATGAGATTATTTTCAAATATAATCTCTTGCTTGTGTCTGAGAAGTGCCATCACATCAAGCTTACATCGTAGTCGCTCGAAGCAGACAATAATAGACCTGGGTTTAAAGGTGCTTGATCTGTAGGTGCGATAAACAGCTGCTATCTCAATGTCGAGTTTAAAATCATCTCCAATTATTTTAGACAGTAATTCTACTGCAAATTTCACTGGGCTTAAGCTTTCTCGTTTCTCAGGTATACCCTCAATTCTTATATTATTTCTTCTGTACCCATCTTCCAGGGACGCAAGTCTGTCTCCAAGTTTTCTGCATTCAGAATTCGCAGCTGTAGCTTTTTCATCGGCGTTAGACGCCAGTTGTTCCGCTGTTTCAACTCGAGCCGTGAATGCCTGCTTAACGTCATCCAGTTGATCTGAAACGTCATTAATCTGGTCAGCATGCATTTTCAGTTTGGATCTATTTTCTTCGATGTGTTCCTCTAATTTCTCCAACATGCCTTTAAAGTTCACGTCGAAACGTTTAAATAGACGCATTTCCCGGTCTTTGTTATCCTTTTTAATCTCGATGATATCCTTCTTAAGCTCACTGTTAGCCTTCTTAAGCTCATTCTTGTTATCTTTCTTAAGCTCATTTATGGCCGTAGCCATGGTGGCAGCCAGTGAGGCAATCATCTCTTTCAGTTCAGACAGTTCGCTTCGGTTTTCGTGCTCCATGAGTGGAAATGCAGCTCCTGTTACAGCAGAGTAGATGAGTAGATGAGAGCACGTACTGCAGGGTCTTTTCTAGTCGCAAATGATCCTCAGAAATTGGCGATCCATTGCGACCTGAATCACTTGCACCTTCGCTCCCATTTTCACTCTCGACTGGAGATGATACAATGGAGCGGGGTCCTAGGAAATCTGCGCATTTGTCTGCCTGTTCCAGGTCAGTCTCCGAGAGGCCATACCTTGCACTCGGGCCGGAAGTCTGTCCAGACTTTGAAGCAGCTTTAAGTTTCTTTTCCGGTTCTTTCTGACTTTTCTTTTTGTTACTCATGCTTGTATATTGTAGTGGAAGTTCCTTGGGTCGGGTTAAATACAGGATACCTCTAAATAATATGAAATATGTGGGAAAATAAAGCCGCTGCTAGCGGAGCTCCGCTTCAGACGTCCACCTCCTATAAACGGACGAGACCAACTCCCTGATAGAAGTAGTTTTAACAAAAAAAAGCTGTTCTGTGTAGGATTTAGCCTGCCTTGTCTCTGGCTACTGTATTTCATTTCTGTCTGTACCTGGAAGCAACTGAGAAGGCAAATTTCATGTTTTATTGGGTCTATGACTAAATAAAAACTTTGAGCCTTAAGTCTTTCAGACCTGTGCGTGTCACTGTGTTGTGCTGTGTTATATACTGCGTATCGGCACACATATACTGTACAATCACAGCTTTGTTGGTAACAGACATGCTAATTTCAGCAAGACATTGAACATTTTATCTCAATGCATTGATTTTATTTCGACATTCAAAATGAGATACAAATAATGTATTTATTTAAAATATTCATTTATTGAAAACACTGGATGCATTAATAATTATTTGTCGGCTTCAGTCAAAGTGTTTAATACAGATGTATACACATGAATATCCAACACAAAGGAAACCATTTATTACAATAAGCTGATCACAGCTATGTCAGAAAAAATTTTAACTAAGAAGATATCTCCATAGAACAACAAACATTCCCAGTAGCATGATTGTTTATATAACTAAAAACCATAATTCAGCTTTACTGGGAAAAACACTGTTTTTCTCTTGTGCATGCTGTATGAAGATAATCTGAAGATAATTTGAAACATTACAACATGATAAAAAGAAGGAATGATTTATGTTATCAAATAACATGTTTTCCTTGCATTCTGATTAAAGAATAATGTTTGAAAATTCATAATTTCTGTCACAGTTCCTGCGTTCAATTATGTTAATTGTACTAATTTTGTTACCTAAAAAGACAAAGCTACAAAAAAAATTACAATACCAAAACAATACAGAAACAAATAAAGCATTTTTACTCTACTATAAACTCCAGTGTTTACAGTTCCTATAGAAATCAGAACATTAAAATCATGTATGTTGTAGTCAATGGAATGACACAGTTTAGCAAAAATGCTTAACACACACCAACAAATGAAAGAAAAATAAATAAAAGCAGACAGCATCATTGAGTACACCGATCATTTAAAGTTACTTAGAGAAAGTACTTTTCATGTCAAATTTTAGACCTTCTGCCTTCAGTTCATTTAATACTGGTCCATAAATGTCCTTGGTTAGTGGAAGAACCAAACCCTTAGTTTGAATTTCCTCTGAAAAACATGAAGTTTAACAAAAATAATTACATATAAAAACTATATTTTCCTTTAAAAATCAGAGAACTGTGTCAACGGTTCTATTAAGAAACTCAAACAAAGTAAATGTCGGCCATCTTCACTACAGGATAATACTTCAACAAACTGGCATTAATTTCCATAAAAGCAAATGTCTGCATTCTTCATTATGAACATTAATGAAAAGAACACATTAGAAAACAACTAACAGGAGCCCATAAGTTACTACAAATTTATGCTCAGTAATTACTTTAAAGGAATACTCCATTCAATAATGACATTTTTTATATGTTACTTATTCCATGTAATTCATTGGGAATGGCAAAAAATTTTACGTCTCATTTTTTTCATGTCGAATGGAGAGAAAAAGGATTACGATATAATACAAAACATTTGTGACCAATGCAGTACTGCAGTAAATAAAGTGAAAAACATTTGAGAGGGGGTTGAATCCCACAATACTCACGTCTCAATATACAGATGTCCGTTATCCAGTCATATACACAAAATGTGCAACATGCCTGCATTTTTGCAAAACTATTGTTAGATTGATACAACACAATCATAAACAGGAAACTAAAGCCTCATGGGAGTCACGTTTTGAACTGAAGACCCACCTCCTCCCCTCATTTATTGGTCAACAGTCCTGTCTTCAACTCAGAAAAGTGAAATTTTGTTACCGTATACACTCGCGTATAAGTCAGGTCTTGAAACCCAAAAAATCGATCATAAAATCAGACCCCAACTTATATGCTTGTTCAAAAATGCAACACTTAATTATTTATTTTTTTTCTTTACATCTTCTTGCTTTCTCCAATCTCACACCATTTTCTCAGACTCATTGAATTTTGTTGCAGCAGAGCAGTTACCAATTTCTTTTGCTACTTCAACGACGTTTAATTTAAAACCAGCTTCATATTTTCTTGTGATTGAACGCTCCATTGTAGATAAGGGATGCTCTTACGATAAAGGTGTATGAGGGTGTGAGATACAAAAAACACTAAACAGTGCAAACGTCACTTTGGAATAGTTCGGGTATTACTGTGTGGTCACGTAGGCACAATACATAGAAAAAAAAGGCAGTGTGCTCCGTGGTTACTCTCTCAGGTGGCCATTAGCATATCATAATCTCTTGGACCAATAGCTTGACTATTCCGCATTCAGCTTACACGACTGAAATTATAAAATACCAGAAGTTATACAGAGAACTTAAATGCAAGTATATACAGTACGGTATTTCACTTTTACTCTCCATTCTACATGAAAACATCTTAAGATTAAAAATCTTTCTTGGCCACCACTTCAAACTGCTGTACATGGGGTAAGTAACATAAAAATGTCATTTTTGGGTGGGGTATTCCTTTATCATACAATAAAAAAAGGTGTTTAAAATAAAAAAAAAAACTATTTTCTGATGTCAATGAAGCACAACATATATAGATTTGCAGTTTCACAAAATATCTGAAAGAAAAAAAAAAAGGATGAGAAAAAAAGCATAAAAGCAGTAACCATGCTGCATTCAGCAGATCTGCCACACTCTCTCCCTCTTCAAGTTCTCCTTCTGACCCGCTCTCCACCTACACTACAAGGCGTTCTTGTCAGTCCGCACACAAGTTGGCAGTGATTCAAGCTAAACGTCACAACATATATACACATTTAAATATCTTTAGGATATGTGACTGTCTTAGTTTTTTATAGAAAGTCAAAAATGAAATAATGAAGCACCCTCTGTTAATATGTTCGCTCTCTTTACCCCTTACGCTGGTGCTCCTCCTCTATTAAGTTATCCATCAGTCTGCTCTTAAAAAGACATTTCTTAAATTGAGGGGTACATTCTTTTACAGAGATTATTTTATATAAGACACCCTTGACACTCACAGGAGACAGAAAGAGAGCAAGAGAAGAGAGATTGTGGGAAAAAACAGAGTCACAAAAGCAGATGTGACAAATACTATCTATCTATCTAAATAAGTAACAATTGAAGATTACAGTTCCGAATAAAATTGTACTACTTTAATTAGAAGTGTTCCTCACAGTTTAACTTGCAAGACAAAAGTTTCAGGTTATTTCTAATGAACATAACATGCACAACATTCAGATAATTCCACTGTAAAGAGAAAAACTACAGAGAAACGCGTCAAGGGTCCATGACAGTTCATGGCTTTTAAAACAATGGATCAGCTCAGACCCTGTGAGTGAAGGTGTGTGGGAGGAAGGCTGTATGGTGGCAGCAAACTTGATGAAGAAATTAGCTAATTGGGCGTAACATGCACAAAGGCAGTTAGCTCAGATGTCCTTCATTTTGGTTCTGTTGATTAGAAGACCTGCAAATACACAGCAGGGTATTTAAAAAACAATCGGAGAGTGAGACGGGGAAAAAAATCAAGAAAGAGGAGTGAGTGTGAGAATGTGTGGAGTAAAAACCATATGGGAAGGACAGACAGAGAGGGAATATGAGGGTTAGGGTTGTTCCGGTGAGGAGGAATGGCGGCAAGGTGGTCAGGATGCCCTGTGTAAAGCAAAGAGAACAGCGCTCCAGGGGTAGTGGCGCTCTCGCTGAGCAATGGGGAGCAGGAGTGGCCGATTGCTTTGATGGTCGTCCTTCATGTGCCAAAGGATGGTGGAGGGTCAAGGAAGCAGGGCATGCAAATGCCAAAGGATGGTGGTGGAAACAAGACTCAATGAAGACTGACGGTGCTTGCTAAAGACAGGTTTAGAGAGATGCGCTCAAAAGGCAAGACAGGAAAATTCTCACTGTGTTTTTATTCTTGATTTTGACCTATTTATTTATTTATTTATTGATGGATTTTAATCTCCAAAATGACACTGCTTTTTTGATTATTTTTTGAACTACACTGCACTTTTTGGACCCTGTTTGGATCGTCTGTGAATAAATTCACTAATTGTCCTTGTCCATCCTCAGTTTATGACTAAAATATTCTGTGGAATAGGTATACCAATGCTGCAGGGACCTGGGGCATCACAGAAACATTCTTCATTGAAGTTGCTTTTATAATTATGACACTTGTTGCCCATTTTAAAGGCATGGCTCCTCCTAACGGTGTACATTACTATTCTGATAGAATGAACATATTCAAAGTCAGTTTGAACTGCCAGTTTAGAGCAACATGAAAGAATAAAAAACTTCTGAATTGGGAATATATGGAGCATTAACAGCAAAAAGATGTGATATTCAAAAATTAAACTTACCATCCAGTACCATCTTGGCAACAATAGCAGTAGGATAGCCAACAGTTTTAGCCATTGCTGAGTAACCTTTAGGATCGCCATACACTACCAGACTGATATGCTTAGTTTCCAATTCACCATTCAAATGTCTTACACCAACATCATTCCTTAAGATAATCATATCCCTCTCTTCACTTTCTAAAAAAGAAAAATAAAAAAAAGTTAAAAATTAAAGTCTTACTGAATATAGATTGTAAATATACTGCATCTAATTTAGTTTACAATTTATAATTTTAAAACCTAGAATGTACTAAGACTGTTCTCTCATTTAGTTACAATAATCTATAACAAATGAAAACACTTTGAGTTAAGTGTTCATGTAATTTTATCCTTCATATGAAAAAAATAAAATATGATTCAGCTACATGCTGTTATTAAACAAAAATGTACTGCATTATTCGGAGCTCAAATAGCCACTTACCATAGGCCAGTTTAGCTTCCAGATGCTTTACTAGGGCACTCAAAATGCTGTCAGAGGTTGGTACATCTTCATCATTAAACATTTCAAACCTAATAGACATTTAAGAAGGTCTAATGAGACATACAGTAGATGCCTTGGGTACAGTTTAAAATGAATCATGGAAGGCTACATGTGCTATACAATAAAACATTACATTTCTCACCATTCTAGTGTCTGCATCATGCAGTCATTCCTTTCAAGTTTATTGTAAACTGCATTTTTTAGTTCATCTTTACTACTTGATGGAGAAATTTCTACAAGGTGACAGAGAAGTTCTCTCTATGAAAATAAGTAATAATAAATAATCATAAAACTGAAAGATAATATAAATGTCTATAGACAATAAAAAAAAATAGGAATTGTGAACTTTCCTGGACTTAAACTTAGATAATATAAATGTACAGTACATTTCTTATGTTACATATCACAACAAAATTCTTTCTCTTTTAACATAGTTTCATCTTCTCAGATTAAAAAAATAAGAATGTGATCAAGAAAAAAAAAACTCCATAACTAATAACAATTTAGTATGGAATGTAAGGTAGAAGGAACATTTTTTTTGTCAAAATTAACAGAGTATCACTATGCACGTTCAGCTTACCCAGGTTACTGGTGAGGCTCCAGGATGCAGCATTGGGCAGGGGTTGGAGTTTATCATTCCTAACTTTACAAAGCCACTAACAGCAGTTGCATATCCCTGTAAATGGCAAACACACATTTTCCCATAAATACACTTTAATTAAAATATTGCCTGGGTTTTTCATTCTGCCCAGCTAGATTAAATTAAACAGAACGAAAACTACAATATTACAATCTTTTTCAGAAAAGTCAAAAATAATTAAGACCATTTTTTAATTAATACCAGTCCAAATGTAGTCACAAGTTGCTCCCATTTTTCTTTTAATTGGTCTCAAAATAAAGAATTTCAATGGGTAGACAAATTAGAAATTTCAGATAAATTAATAGAATGTTTCTCTGCCAACTAATCTTTAATAGTATTTCCAAATGAACAATTGTTTGAAAGCTTGGAATTATATTGTAAACACCGTGGAGAGTTTCATTAGATTAAGCAAAAGCTAGAAGTATAAAACAAAGAGACAGTAAAATTTAATTAAACAGGTATACACATATATTATTCACTACCAAATTTTTGAAAAGTAAGGAAAGGGATTAAAATCGGATTTACTGTAAATAAGTTACTTCTTGTATTACCTTAAACCTTATAGTGCCTCTAAACAAAGTATGAGCTGACTGAATTCCATAGGGCAAAGCATAGGTAGTGCTGTCTCGGTTAGGAATGGCTTCCAAATTAAAGCCTGGTAAAAATTCCAGAGGTGTAACAGTATCAAGTAATGCACCCCCAGGAGGTATATTAATACTCTGTCACAAAACAAAACAGAGAAGAAACAAAATCTGTAATTAGAAAAGTGTCATCTCCTTGCACAAACCTGAAAAGATTAATTTAGAGATTGGCAAATGACTGTCTTCTCCTTACAGTATATGGAAATCCACAACACGCCATCAATTCATTTGATAATTATTGTTTTAAATGCTTTCTATGTGCCCATGTTGTCATCCTGCACTGTGCTACACTAACCACTCTAGTCACTTTAAGGAGAAACAGTAAAAAGTACTGCATGGCCCCTCAAAGGTAATCCACAACAGGAGTAAATGCTGTAATTGAAATTATACAAATAATGCACAACTCTCATTTCAATATTTAGTCCAAGAAGAATGACACGAGGACTTTAGCAGATCTTTGGTGGCACAAGAGCACTTTGATTTTCATTGTCGTCCAACAGGTACCGAGTCCTGGGTTTGGAAACTGAAACGAAAAACATGCCTGTGTGAAGCTCGCTAAGTCCATGAGGCCGTATGAACAGGTACTCACATTTTTCCTCATATCTAAAATATCTGCTGATTATGTTAACTAGCAACTCTATATGGATGAAGGGTGATGGAAGTGCATTTTGCCAATGTTAGTTTCTGTCACACATCCACCTCACAGTTTAGAACTGGAAGAGCAGGTTCAAAAATGTTGTTTCTACAGATGTGCATCTGTCAATTTATTTTTTTACAATGGACCTACTTTTTGTTTTCTCCAGATTTCTTCTTGATAGAGACCTCAGTATTTTTAAATTTGCTGTATTGTATGAAAGACTGTCTCCATCTGTAAAAGAACCAATAAAATAGCGGGGAAATGGTTTTGGAGAGCAGTCCACTGAAAGTCAATATTTGTTAATTAAACGTCTAAGTACTAGAGCTTTAGCACAAATACAGGAACAGATAGGATGATGGTGGATAGCATGCTCAGAAACTTGTGAAGCAGCACTGGATATACATAAAGCTGCTTGTGAAATTAAAGCTTTGTGAAAGCAATTTTCACATATAATAATATTTATTATGAATATTATATTAATAATATTCATTATTTTACCATCCAAAGACAAGGAGGGAGGCAAGAAACGGGGCTAACAGAAGTGAAACAGGCAAGTGAGGAAAGCAGTCTTCCATTAACCTTCAGGAAGATGAAAAAAGGTGGGCAAAGTCTGCAACCTGAAAAGGGTTAAGTGGGAGCCAGCACACGAGTACAGGTCATCTTCTTCTTTAGGGTAGGTGTGTGAAGGAGTGAGGGAGGCAGTGGCTACAGATGGAAAAGTACAAAAGAACGGCATAAAAAGACGCTTGGATTGGGTTTAACTATATTTGGTGGGTTTGTGTCTAACTGCTGCCATCCCAAATAATAAAAATGTATAAATATTTGATTGCTTCTGTTTGATCCCCAATAAAGATAATTTTATTGAATTTTGAGATCGAGAAATATGAAAAATAAAACTTAAGTTGCTTCCCCCATCCTGTACGTTTTACTAAATAAACAAACTCTGTCCTATAAGCTAAAAAGCCACTTCCCTTTTTAGGCATATGATAAACTCAAGAGACACTTACTGTAACAGATATTGTTCATGTGACTGACACCTTGATTCCAGAAATTAACAAAATTCCACAAAATGACATTAATATACAGTCAAGCCTCAACTTTTGGGTTAAGTGCCTAGGAAGCAATGCGAAATCTGTGATCACCAAAAACTGAAATTTTTTCGCTCGAGATTGCTCAAAATACACTTTCCTTTGTGGAATTCGTTAGCACAAAACACTACTTTTGATAATATGCACTTTTCATAAAACAGTAACCATGAAATAACCCATAAAATGCAGAGGACGAGACTGGCGAGGTCTTGACATCGCCTCTGAAATTCAGGAATTTACAGCTGGCAAATAGCATTGGAGATTGTGAAGGACGCACCAACTTGAAATAGTCTATCAGCGATGTCTGCTTCCTGCACCGCTTGATATCCTTGAAGGTCTCGGTGTATGAGCGCTGTGAGGGATTGCTGGCAGTATATCCCGGACAACACCCCCAATCCGCCAGATGAAGCCATCCCTGCAACATGGAGGGGCCCCGAATTCCAGCAGGGCATCATGGAACTTGGAGTCTTTTGTCACAGCCCTGCTGGATAACGTGGGGGCAGCCAGAGGACACTGCAGGGAGGTCCAGGAATGTGTATTTTCCTTATAGCCCGGAAGTACTTCCCAGTTGAGGGGACGGCAAGAATGACGTACTTCCGGGCTGAAGAAAATAATAAGTTTTCACCTGACCAGGAAGTGTTATAAAGTCACATGGACTGAGGGACAGAAACAGTTCTGGGTTAAAGACTTTAAAAGGACTATGGGAAATCCCAGCGGTGAGCCGAGTTGGGAGGAAGGGTGACTGAGCTGCTGGGAGTGGAGGATAGTGTATTGATTTATTGGATTTGTTTATTGATTATTATTGAAGTATTGTGGAGTGGAGGATGCTTTGTGCACTGTTATAATAATAAAGTCAATATCTGGACTTTTATCTGGTGTCTGACGAGTGGTCTGAGGGTTCTAGGGGATGACAGCAGCCCCTATCTGTCACAGCGCATACATACAGTAGCAAAGGTGAGCTGATGTTTCACCTTGAGGCTGCGATCGATGATGGAATCTGCAGCCTCAATGTCTCTAGCTAGCTTTTTGTTTTTAAACAAAACAATGAAAATATGCAATAAATGCATGGGGAGCTCTTTACTCTCTAACAGCAGGGAGAACAAGACAAGCATTGTATTCAGTTCAGTCCCCTGTCCCCCTGGCGTGATCAGGGCTGGCTATGAAATCTAGAGGTTACAAATAAAATCACGCAAAAACACTTGGAAGTCACGAAATTTAAATGCGCAAATGTTGAGGACTGACTATATACACATCACACAGATGAAAAATCAGTAAAATGAACAAACACCATGCACTGACATCGAGCTTTGAAGTGTGTAATGGCTGGTTTAATTTTCAGAAATTTGCAGTGCGGCAAAGCAGAGCGAATTGCTTTTCTGAGAAACTTTAAACTTTTAAAATGATAATATTTTTCACAGTGTTTTATGTGTAAGTAATTGTAAAAGTGCGTAATTAACACATCTTTTTGTAATACTTCATTATAGTAAACAACAAAAGTGTCAACTGAGGTGATGACCTTGTTTGCCTACCTTAAGTGGGGTTTTTTTTGTAGGCACACAGTTATCTATACTTTTGTATGCTTTTGCTAGTATATTGTAAAGACTCTTCAACTTTGGGACTTACAAGATGAAATAGTGTGAAAAATGAGATTTATACTTCCCTCCTTTAGGAAAAAAGTCACTGAAAGAAGACAGTAGCGAAATAACTTTAAATTATAATGGGATATCACAGCTTGATAAGTACCAGCTTCAAATCGTTCCGATTTCACGATGTGCAAATAGATGTCAACACTAGCTCTCGAGTTGTAAATATCAGAATAATTCTGCCGTTTCTGAGAGATCAAGCAAGGATTTTTTCCAGTATATAATTAGTCCTAATAATTAGAACATTTTCACATTAGTCCTTCTAGAAGCTAATCATAAATAAATATACAAAAACCCTTGTGGGCTACTTATACATTGTTCACATATCTGTACTTTACTTAAGTAGATTTAGCTCTGGATACTTCGGACTATTGCTCCTCTAAAATTTTAAATGAATATTTCGACTTTCTACTCCACTACATTTCTAAATGGCTATGTCTTACATTTTATAGCCACAAGAATGGTTCATTCATTTTGAGCGACTCTTTTCAGAGAATCACAGAAATCAATTTGGGAGCAAGAACGAACCAATTCGGTACAGCTCCACAGGAGTGCGAAAATGCGTGTGTGATGCTGTCAGCCTTTTCAGGTTAGAGCAGTTTAATCTTATTGGGCCGCAGACATGTCTGTGATGAGTAGCCACATAACTGCTTGGTAAAATTAACTAAGTTTGCCCAAGCACAAATTTTGTATTATGTGATGAACCACCCAATATTTATCATACTATATGGAGCAATGCAGTGTTGAAAAAATGCCAAATGACACATCTCAGAGAGCTTTCACTTCTGAAGTGCAAAAATATAATAAGCATTCCCACCTTTATTCTCACAATCAGTGAAACAATCAAAGTGAAAAGACTGACAGCAAATACATGTACAGTATAAGAAAGGGGGAGAGAGGAGGAAATGACAGACAAGCTTGTGAAATTAAAGACTGCTGCGTTATTTGAAAGGTCGAAATGAAAACTGCAGGTGTGGCACAAGGATGTGACAACTTTTCGAGTTTAGTGAGGGGTTAGCCAATAGAGTAAAGGTATAAACAGTGCCGTGACAGTGTTTAATGTTAAATAAACCTTCAATGGTCATAGATGACTGGTTGGTTCCTCATTACATGTTGACCCTTACGTCATTCATTAAATCTAAGTCTGCAACTGAGGTGCAAAAAAGACTTTGTATTAGGTTTAATGTGTGTTGTTGAAGAAAAATGCTTTCTTGTCATACTATTTTAAAGTAGTTTGATAAATAACTGTCTACTGGTAGCATGAAAGATTAGACCACTGAGAATTGCCAGAACACCAAAAAATACTAAAAAGGTAAGACAAGCAGTACACATCCAGCACACTGTTGGGCGATAGAGTTAAACATTTCAAATTGGACTATTCACTGAATTATTCAGCAGGATTTTTCCTATCACCAGTATGAAGTATAGATGGTGTATATATTTTTAAGGATTAATTTAGCTTTTTTTTTTTTGGTTAATTGAACTGGAGGAAAAATGTATTGTTAATGGTGGAGCTCATTTGAAAAATGCTCTTTAAGACATGGTAAATAAGTTGCATTGATTAATTAATTTTCAACTACTACATTCCTTAACTGATGTCATGAGTCAAATCACAAAGTTAAGTGACTTTTCACAACATGCTTTAAAAAAATCATATCTTTGAGCTACCCCCAAAGAAATTATTGCTCTTATTTTTGCTAAAGCTTAAACTAAGCATTTCCATTGGTAATGATACACTTCAGAAATCTATTCCTATTCTAAATGATAATAGCTGTTTTAGGTTCAAGGTCCAGGTGCTCTCTGTGGGGAGTTTACATTTCTCTCTGTGTCCATACGAGTTTTCTCCTACTGCTTTGGTTTCCTCCCACAGTTCAAAGACATGCAGGTTAGGTGGATTGGTGGTGCTGGATTCTCCCCGATACGTGTGTGTGTGTGTGTGTGTGTGTGTGTGTGCTTACCCTGTGATGTGATGGCATTCTGTCCAGGCATCGTTCCTACTCTGAATAAACTGATTTGGAATTTAGATAAACAAGAGTATTCTTTTAGCAACATGGTAGTCACACTTATCTTTTTTTAGTAATATTTATGTGAGAAAATATGCTTGAAAGGAAACAAAAATGTTTACTTTTTTAATTATACAGCCATTGTTATTTGTCTTTGTATAACTTTGTTTCACTATGATAATAATTCTCTTCTTGAGCCCCAGCCCCAAACCAATTTTCTAGCTTGGGTTCTTAGATTAAAAAGTTTAAAACCCCTGGTTTAGAGGTTTGAAGTGCATGCATGATGTTGTCAGCTTGTTTCGATTAAATGTTTAAAGTGCAAGTGAAAGTAACACCCATCTGATTCACGATTCATTCTGTTTAGAGCTATATCATTCATCAGCAACGAATGAGAACTCTGTCATTGATCATGTATCAATCGTCATACAAACACAATACAGTAGCAACACATATATTTCAGAATACAGTAATCCCTCCTCCATCGCGGGGGTTGCGTTCCAGAGCCACCCGCGAAATAGGAAAATCCGCGAAGTAGAAACCATATGTTTATATGGTTATTTTTAGAATGTCATGCTTGGGTCACAGAGTTGCGCAGAAACACAGGAGGTTGTAGAGAGACAGGAACGTTATTCAAACACTGCAAACAAACATTTGTCTCTTTTTCAAAAGTTTAAACTGTGCTCCATGACAAGACAGAGATGACAGTTCTGTCTCACAATTAAAAGAATGCAAACATATCTTCCTTTTCAAAGGAGTGCAAAGCAAGCAGTCAAAAAAAAAAATCAATAGGGCTTTTTGGCTTTTAAGTATGCGAAGCACCGCCGGTACAAAGCTGTTGAAGGCGGCAGCTCACACCCCCTCTATCAGGAGCATGAAGAGAGTGAGAGAGAGCCACAGAAAAACAAAGTCAAAAATCAATACGTGCCCTTTGAGCTTTTAAGTATGCGAAGCTCCGTGCAGCATGTCCTTCAGGAAGCAGCTGCACACAGCCCCCCTGCTCACACCCCCCTACGTCAGCGCAAGAGAGAGAGAAAGAGAGAGAAAGTAAGCTGGGTAGCTTCTCAGCCATCTGCCAATAGCGTCCCTTGTATGAAATCAACTGGGCAAACCAACTGAGGAAGCATGTACCAGAAATTAAAAGACCTATTGTCCGCAGAAACCCGCGAAGCAGCGAAAAATCCGCGATATATATTTAAATATGCTTACATATAAAATCCGCGATGGAGTGAAGCCGCGAAAGGCGAAGCGCGATATAGCGAGGGATCACTGTATATTCATTGTTTTGTACAATTTCTTATTGGAATTGCTCTAAACAGAATTACTGTAGATATTTACAAACGAAAGGCCTTTGTGTGTCTGTATGTGTGTGTGCGTCTGTGTTGTGTATGGAGCATTCCACTTTGTTCACACTCGACCACAGCCACGGGAGATGGTGTGAATTGTACAGAAGATGTAGAAATTATACAAGTGTGATTTGCACTTGGTGAGATGGCACATGCATGCATCTCACTTCTTATTCAACCCAAGCAGACAAACTCAGCTTTGTGCTCCTTGCACATTGTACGTTCACACAACAAACTATCATATGTTAGCCTGAGTCTGGTTCCAGCCTGTGCCGCTCAATTTGTGTCACAGCTGCACTCGTCTACACGTCCGTGCCAACCAAGATACACCTGTCCAGCTCACTTAGCTGACACCTCTGCAAGTTCACCAATATAATAAAACTGCTTGTATATATAAACATAATATTAAAAACTAATATGTTTATGCATGGGAAGATCTACCATCTGGGTATCTTCTTACAAAGTGGCCTTTGTATGTGCCAGAAAAAAAAAAGCCTAATAACCAGAAAAGTCAAAATTTTTACTGACAGTACAGGCACTTGCAGCACCACGCTGTCCAGCACCCACCCCCGTTAACAATTCGATCCTCACAATTATAAACTTGTCCAATTAGACCTAAATAAGAAAAAAAAATACTTTTGAAACAAAAATATGAGTGTATACGGCACAAAAACAGCAGGTGTATAATAAGTCACTTTTATAACATCTGATATTTGATGTGTTACTGCACCACAAAAGAGAAAATGGATGGTCACTCAAAACTAGGTCCAGTGGTGCAACAAAATGAAAGATTAAAGAGATTTTGAGAATATGACTTCAGCTGAAGTTCAATTTATGGACTCTTTAAGTTCACCTTTTCAAAAGGTAATCCCAGTAGTTTAACACCTGCCTTTGTACTAAGCGATATCACACTTGGGCCTAATGCACTTACACTTTAGATAGCTAAGTATTACACACTTATCATAGTGACATGCAGTGGTAGGCTGAACTATTTTTACATTTTTATGTTTTGTTTCGTCCTGTTGCACACTGCTGTATATTTAATGCTGTGTGTTGTTTTACTGTATGTGTGCTAGTGCCACTTGTTTGATCGACATAACCAACCTTTGTCTTATTATCATGTAAACCTACAGCATTACATTCTGTATGACAAAAGTCATTTTGCACTTGTCTTTGTTGCTTACACATACTCATGCATATTTGCTGTGAATCAAAAATTCTGTGGGCTTTATTTGAACTGTAACCATGCATGTGTCCCGTGAATGTCCAGTGCCCCACTTGCTAAATGTATTTGGGTGCTGACCTTGGAATGAACTAGAAAAGAAGGTCAAAATGACCCGATGTAAGGTCTGGGATTTTTTTTTTCTACTTCACTGTCTGTACCTGAATTATTATTGACATATGTTATGTTCATAATAGAGGTACTGAGGACATGGAGACTTTTGATTTTGGACACCCTGGGGCCCATGAAGGTCTTAATCCTGCTTTGTCAGTAGCATAATCCGCATCATTCTTAATTAAAATGGGACAACCTGTACTGTTTGTATTTAAAACAAAAGACATTCAATAGACTCACTTAATGCCATATGATACTGTTGAATCAGTGAATACAGTACATTCGACATTGTTTGAATACTTCTTCCACCACTGTGCACTTAATAGTGCCAGGTATCAGCACCAATATCATTTTATCTTGACTAAATTAGCGTGCACTGATGTATTCGAAGTGGTAGCTTTTTTAGAAATTACTTAACCATGCATAGAGAACATTAATATAATATGACAAATTTCAGTAACACTTATAGTACTTGAAGGGTGTTTGCATAGTGTCAGGATTGGTAATAGGATTTCAGCCAGCATTATCACAAACGCAGGCACCTCACAGGGATGCGTCCTTAGCCCCATCCTCTACACCCTGTTCACCCACAATTGTGTCATCTCCTACAAAGATAACATCATCCTAAAAATCGCAGACGACACCGCAGTGATAGGATGCACACTGGAGGGGATGAGGTGGCCTACAGGAGGGAGGTGGACAGTCTGATGTCATGGTGTGAGGACAACAACCTCACCCTCAACACAGACAAGATGAAGTAGATGATAGTGGACATGAGGAAGGAGAGGAGACCTCACTGGCCACTGTTCATCCAAGGGCTTGAAGTGGAGAGGGTGAGCAGCATTAAATACCTGGACGTCTACATCCGTGAGGACCTCACTTGGACACAACACCACACAGCTAGTCAAGAGGGCTCAACGGCGGCTGTACTTTCTGAGGAGGCTTAGGAAGTTTGGTATGTCAACTAAGATCTTCGGCAATTTTTACAGCTGCATTGTTGACAGCATCTTGACCAGCTGCATCACCATGTGGTACGGCAACACTACTGCAAAGGACTGCAAACGCCTGCAGAGAGTGGTAAAGACTGCTGAGAAGATCACCAGGACTCCACTGTCCTCTCTGCAGAGCATCTACAACTGCAGAGTCCGAAGGAGAACTGCCTTGATCCTCAGGGACCCCACCCACTCCCAACACGAACTGTTCACACTTCTACCCTCAGGCAGGAGGTATAGAAGTATGAAATGCAGGACTTCCAGGCTAAAGAACTCTTTCTTTCCCAAGGCCATTAGACTCCTAAATAACTGACTGGAGTTTATAACCATGGTTCACCTCATTCTATCTACCTCACACAACTGTAACTGTATTCGACTTGTCCATCACACACCTACCTGCACATTACACTTTATACTTCTGTTTTTATACTTTATGCTGCCTCTGTTACTTATTATCTATCTACTACTTATTATTTATGTTAATCTTTATACGTTGGTTTTGTCATTTGGTGTGGACAGCAAAGAAATAATTTCATTGTACAGGGAAACATGTTTCCTTACTGTGCACATGACAATAAACTTTGAAATTTGATATGCATGGAATGACATTTAAGAAGAAATACTTGATTAGCAATTAACAGTTAACATCAGTATTTTGAAGATGTGGAACAAAATATCATTGCTCTTTATACATTTAAAAAAAACAAACTTTTTCATAGCACTGCACTCATTTAAAATTCACCATAATTTAATGAACATATGTATCGCCACATCAGAGTCCACACATATTATGGGGTGCTCCTTGTTTTAATATAATGGCATCTACTTTATAAAACCTATCATCTTGCGAATAATATTATTAAAAAATAATAAAATATTGCTTCTTAAATAATAAATGTTGTTCAATAACCTATTCATGTGTTATGAACCTCCATGTAAACACCCTTCAACTAATCCTTTGGACAAATTTATTCCCCTGTTGGACATTTAAAATATCATGTATTTGCCGAAATGAAAGATACAGCAGGAAGACTTGTGTCTTTCTATAATTCTTCAGTCACGTTAATCAGTCTCAAAAATGTGTCCTCACAGTCCTCAGACAAAAAGCAAACTTTTTAAAATAAGGATCTAGAACTGATGCCTATTGACAACGGCACTGAATGAATGTAACATAAAAGAAAAAGAACCGGCCATCTTGACTGATAACTCCACTATTATGGAGCTACTTCAAGTTGGCTGCTTTGAGCACGCGTTCGCTTTTGTAGCACATGCTACTCTGAAAATTCGAACAATTGCCCACTTACTTTGCCAGGTGAGGCGCTTTGCAGACTTTTTACATAGCAGTACAGCTAGCCATGTGTTTAAAGAAAAGCAACGTTTATTGGACTTGCCAAGACACAAACTTGTGATTGATGCGGTCATGCAATGGAATGCTAGAATGGTTTTTAAAACAAAAGCGAGTGATCTCAGTAGATCTGCGTGGAGGCAATGAGTTTGCTTCCGGTGTGTTTCACTACAGGTTTTTAATATGCGATTGTCACTTAGGATTCTGCTGCCCACACATCTGTTTTAAGTGTCAAAAAACACTAATTTCAGTTAAAAAGGACACACCATTTGATGCAAGATAGTAAAGTGCTTTTTCCACAGAAAGCCTTAACAGGAGCATTAGTGTCTTCTACTGGATTAGATGCCAAAAACGAAGATCAGCCAAAATCTACATATAGTAATTGAGCAGGACAGAGATTCACAAGAACGATCTTGTGACATTAAGAATTGATACTGAATCATTTGAACAAAAAATAACGACTAATCGGAAAATTGATAATTTTACACAGGCCTAGTACTTACATTAAAGAAATTTTATTGTATTAGGTTTCTTAACAGTATTTGATTTGGCTACATTTTTAACAATCTATGCCACCAGATATATTGAGTATTCTGTTATAATGTTGTCAAATTTCTTTCACATTTTTTTCTATTTTGTAAATACACGTGTTTAGTTTTGTTTATTTGTTGGTTTATTTTGTACGGTTCTAGTCTTTCATATTTTTTGTGCCCTTTTTTAATTGTTTCAAACATTTGGTGTTGCATATTCTATTAGATATACACTACAGGTCAGAAGTTTTAGAACAACACAGTTTTTTCAGTTTTTATGTAAATACACAGTTTAATGTCTCAGTGTTTCCTGAAATTAAGGCATAGAACAAATAAATAACCGCTAATAAAAAAAAATGAGTAAAGGAATCATTAAGTGCCCAAAAGTTATTCAAATTTTTGATTCATCAAAACAGCCACCTTTTGCTGATATAACAGCTAAACTGTGGTAAGCCTTTTGATTCAGAATTTCAGTCACTTTGTGCAGGTCACCAACTCTGCCTCCAGCAAAAGAACCCCAGAACCTCACAATTCCTCCTCCATGTTTGGCAGTTGGTATAACACATGAGGAACTATTCTTTCACCAACTTGATGACATACAAACACCCTGCATGATGAACCAAAGATTTCAAATTTTGATTCATAGGTCCATAAGAGTTTCAGTCTGCAGTCTGGTATTTCACAGTCAGTATTTCAAGACCCTGTCTTGTCCTTTAAGGAATGGCTTTGTTACTGCCACTCACCCTGTCAAATCTGCAGCACAAAGTCTCATCTTCACAGTAGAAACTGACACTTGCTTTTTTCTACCACTGTTAAGCTGTGCTTGAAGTTGTTGTGCTGTGAGGCACCTATCATGCAAGCTGGTGACCCTCTTCATACTGGGTTGTGACTTTGGGTCTGCCAGATCTCTTCCTATCAGAGTTTCTTCCAGTTTCCAATTGCCTTTGAACTGTGTAGGACACCATACTCTCTGACACTTTGACTTTTTTTTGTAATTTCTCAAAATTTCTCCCTAGGTCATACTGTTAATATAAACCAGATGAAAATAACAATTATATTGAAGTATATTACTAAACCCAAAAATACATTAAAAACAGTGCATTTTTAACATTTAACATCGGTCTAATCCTTACTTATGAAAAAAGACTACACATTTATAAAAAGTCACAAAAATAAAATTATGATCTACTTTGAGTATGAAAAGTTATTTCATTTGAAATGAATGATCCAAGAATATCCATTTCTGTATGAACCTAAATACATGTAATATTAACCATTTAACACAAGACCATCATTGGTACATAACAGTACATCTTTTTCTGATACCACACTCAGCATCCACAGGTTATGTACATAATGTTTAGATCTAAAGCATAAAAAAAACAAATAAACAGAATTCCAATATAGGCTAATTTAAAAACAGAAGAAGACAACATAAGAAGTTGTCAGATCACAAATTTGTATTTGTTGCTAAGTTCTCTTCATTGGATAAATTTTTAAATATGTTGTTGTATTTAACATCTTAATTATTTGTTTCATTGATTTGTATTTTGCTGTAAGGTTTGTTTTCAAATGTATTTGTTGATCATTATAATCTACAGTCATATTCTTACCAAGGGTAATTAAGAAATGCTGTAGCTACAATTCATACCATTATATTGTAATTTGTAAGAATTTACTGTCATTTGTAAGTATTCAAGTTAAGCATTACAGTAAAAATAAACACACACTCTTAAAGAAATGAGAAATATTTTACCTCTCCATCTTTCAAAAAAGTGGCAGGAGCAACTGTGTTTAAAAGAGCTGTATAAGGGCTCCAGCTAAACTTGTATCGAAGTGGATTGTCGGAGCATTCTGGAGCTGGCAGACCTCCACACAAAGACACGTATGACTCTACCTGAACGAATTGAACAAAAAAAATGTAATTATTTGCTGGGTTGTTATAATACAAATGAAATGCACAGGCAGCCCTTGATTATCTAGTAACCATTACATTTGTCAAACATAAAATTACAAGTGACTATTTCCATAAGTGTCTTTTATGAATTGCAGTATTTAATTTACAACAAAAATACAGCAGAAAATACGAGAATGACATGCTTTTCTGATGTAATTTCCTTACTACATATTTACCACAGACCCTGCAGTTTTACTTTTTAAGACTTTTTCAAGTGTCTTGATATTCTAAAAACAAACACCCGATGGCAAACTGAATCCTGTGAAAACCCAATATGATAAATGTAGAATTTATTTTATTATTCTCACCATTCTCTGCAGCCACTAGAAAAAAAATCAATATAAAGTATCTGTATAGTTCTGCAGTCAACATACTAAAGGAGAGCCAAACTGAATTTCTAGCTTGCTCACAAGTATTTGTGTTTAAGTGGGTTAACACCTATATCTGAGTGTGCAATGCAATTGTCACTGCTAAGGTGGTGCTCTCTTAACAATGCATCCTGTCCTTTTCTGAAGTTGTTTCCTATAAGACAGATGTACCCATTTTTTTTGGTTATAATTAATATGTTCTTTTTGCCCATATGAGGCACTTTACAGCTCTCTGCATTAAAGAACAATTTACAAGGGATTTGCCAGTTTTAAAAATTGATCAGGTCTTTCTGAATTGTTTTTTCTTCCTCTTGAATATTTCACATCCCACTATTTATTTAGATATAATTTATATGTTTTTTTACTTTAATTTTGGTTTATCTGTCACTTTGTTCTATCCTGATTACCGCCGATGAATTTTAGATTACATCTGAATAAATCGGTGATGCCTACTGCTATACCCATATTGTGAATATATCATAACAGTACTAACTTCAGAGCAAAATATATATATATATATATATATATATATATATATATATATATATATATATATATATATATATATATATATATACAATACCTGTAGAACCTAATGAAAAAATTAAAAATCCTTAATCTGGGACATTTGTATTATGAGAATTTCCACAATTCAGTTAGTGGGTTTAATATTTCTCATGCTACAGTATACTGTAGGTTTAGGGTGCACAGATATCCCTCATTTCCTAGGACAGCATAAAATCAGCTTCAATTCATGTGCCCTAATTTCCTTAAAATATTTATTTATCCTGCATTATAGATATGATTATTTTATCATTCTTTTAACTTATGTAGCTATTAAACTCTGCACTTAGTTTCAAAGATTGTCAGCAGCAGTACACAGATTCAGTACATTTAATCAACAATCACATAAGTTCTATTTAAAACAAACACAAAATCTAACCATTCAGATATTCTGTGATTGTGAAGTCTGCGCTTATGTCAATAAACATTGCAGCAAGTTAATAGTGTACACTTGTGAAGACCCATGTTGGCTCCACACTTCCTGGTCACTTCCCATAGCCTCTTGAACACATAATCTCTGACAGCCATAAACAGAGATGAGTTGGGCAAATGAGGACACACACTCAGCAAGAGGTGGGTACAAAAACATTCAGCAAGGGGTGGGTACAAAAGTGTTCAGTGCCTTTATTAAAATCAATCAAAAGTGCAAATAGTGCAGTGATCCTCCTTCAATCAATAAATAAATTAATAATCCTATAAAAACAGTGATGTCCGGGAGTTAAAATCAAGAGAGAAAATCAATGCAAAACAGTCATCGGGTTCCTAATGTTCCTCCTCTATTCTGCAACAAGCCCATCGCAACTCCCTCTCTGTCTCCCCAGATAACCCCTTGCTCAGGTCTTGCAGCCAGTGGAGACGCCAGCAGACACAGTCCTCTTCACAGATCCCCTTCTTGGCTGCCTCCTTCGGTGTCTGCTGGAAAGCACAAGGTTGGTTGTCCTTCCTTCGTGCCCCTGACATCCCTTGGATCACTGGGGAGGATTCTACCGCCCTCACACCCGCTACACTGTAACTTCAACAGGGAAGATCTGACCCTACAGTGCCGCTGCTTCGCCCTTCCAGGCTCCCTTTATCTTTCCTGACTGGATGCAGGTATGATCCTCTGCCCACTCCGAGGTGTGAATGAGGCACCGGACTGATCTGCTCGCATTTGAACGCGAGTGTGCAATCAGCCGAACACCTCAATCAACCCTGGAGTGAGCCGGCACACACTCACAAACGATCAGAGCCTGCATGCTCTGGAACCCGATTATTTACTTAAAACCAATTTTTGCCATGGATCTCTTATCACATTGCTTCCTGCAGATAAGTGCAAAACATAGTCTAAGACAGAATATTTTATTTCAAGCCTAAAATAGAGCCTTCAATAAATGAACATGTTGCTCAAAATTTCTTTATACGAAAGACAGTTTTTAAAATTCTCCTTTTGTAAGTTATATAGATTTCCAGATTGTGGTCACAATGAGGCTGTAAATGGCACATCAGGAACATCCATATTACTAACCAAAGGTTATGGACGCAGGGGGCATCGAAGTGCACGCGCCCTGCCGCACTGCAATGAGCCCACCCACAGCTAACGACACAGCCACAGAAAACACACCCGCTAGACAAATGAAGAGCACGAAACAGCTCCCAGGCAAAGGAGTCACGGCTCAAAAACGAAACAGCTCAACTAACGGAAATACAAATCCAAGCCCATAGCTAACGACACAGCCATGGAGAAAACAAAAACGAAATGATTCAGCGCATATGTGAATCACATTACAATATTACAGTACGGAATCCCCAGATGTCCAGACTACACAGCATATTTGAATCACATTACAGTATTACAGTAATACATTATTAACAGTCCAGCCACAGAAAACACAGATACGACACCAGATGGAAAAAAAACAATAAACGAACGCTCCGTCTCACAAACAAACCGCTTTAGTTCAAACCAGAGTCAGTAGGTGGCGCCCAAACAACATGGATAAAAACAATGAACGAAGGCGCCCACACAAAGAAACCACTTTAGTTCAAATGGGATTATTGAATTAAATGGAAACTTTACCATGCCTACGACCTGTGAACTAAACCTGAGGTAAAGCGTGCACGCCAGGTTGTACAGCCGCCCGGACACGACCGGCCACACCACCGCATATACGACGACACAGCCATAAAAAAACAAAAACAAGACTGCATGAAGAAAAACAATAACAGAAGCGCGTTGAAATGAACTGTCCCAGGACGCACCCACCCTCCATGATATTTCATCACACACCGGCTTCCCCCCTGGGAATGGCCCATACTGCTTTCGCGTGTGTTGACAAATATTGCATCGGATTGGAACAGTGCACTCTGAGCCAAATCACCACCGCAAAAGTGCCCAAATGTACATGTTACATCTAGATTACGCAGTATATCAACCACAGAGCTAATAATGAGAAACATAGCTGAAGTCATAAACAATCACCCATTAGCAAACTCTATGAAAATGCTACATGAGGTTGGAAGAGAAGCCAATACAAAAGCAGAGACGGACGGTGTGGCACCAACTACAATTGCCGTAGCGCTAATAAAGGACAAAGAACAGGATCCGAGACGATACAATGTTCCCACCGTTAATGATGTGGCAATTGTGTTTCAAAGTGATGACGGTGACCCTCTGTTTCACTGCGATATTGTCATGCATTTACGTCCTGATGGAAACAAGGCGCCTACAACGTGCTTCTGAAACACCACAACCACATGAGTCACAGCTCCAAAAAGAAACCGCTTTAGTAGAAATATGTTTATTTAATTAAATGACATTTCCCAGGACGCACCCACCCTCCATGAGGTGATTGCCATTCTTGGATTTGCGATTCTTTTGAGAATCGCGGGCTTGCTGGTACCGTTCATAAACTTAGAGGCTATATAGGCTTTTGCCCTACTTCTTATGGAGCTTTCTTATGTATCAGCACTGTTAACATACGTGGAAGATAAAAGTGTGCACAGTAATACTGGGATTATAACAGAACATGAATAAATGTAATCACACTATGAATTATCATAATCCAAACAACAAATCAATACTCTGTATCTTCCCATTCCCTCATACAACCAAACACCCAAATAAGGAGAAAATCCTCCTTGTGTAGAGTAGCGTCATGAAAAATCTGGCCATAATTCCTAAACAGCATTTTCTGACAGTTGTGACCTGTGGAGGGCACAGCAGAGCCCCAAACACCAGACACAAGTAGATCACATGTCCTGGGCTCAGATAGGCCTTTTTTATTAAGCACAATGTCACTGAATAGATTTCTTCGACAATTATCACAATACAAATCTTTCTCTTTTCTTCCTTCTTCCAAACCTCCCCGAGGTGAGGTGAAGGGCATCTTTTAAACTCAGACCTGGGAGTATTGTGGTGCCAGAACACTGTCCAAAGGAAGCACTTCCAAGTCAGGCAGAAGGCTCCCAGAGTAGGTAAGGTCCATCCCTGCAGCTCCCCCTGGTAACATCTATGAAACCCAGTATGGCTGCCTAATGTGACTACGGTTCCCAGTATGCCTTGCCCTAAGCATGGGTTCACTGGTCCAGGAGTGCTACAACTTAGCTATCAAAAAAATCACATAGTCTTAAAAGGTTGTCTCCTGCGGTCCATTTATTATACTGGCTGCCTGGTAACAGTCTTCTGTCTCAATTTGCTGGGATGCCAGATCCATCAATGCTGGCAAGCCACGCCAGTCTCCTTGCCGAGGCAGGTAATGGGGTTCATCCCTGTCATCTGACACACAGTTTAGTACTAACTGCTGAAAATTAATGTTTTCCATGAGTTATGAAAACATGTTTGTATACACATAAAATCCATATATGCTGGGTTTTTTTGTGTACCCTGTAGGGAGGAAGTATTCATCAGCCATATTATATAAAACAGAAAAAAAAAGAAACCAAAAACTAACAATAAAACTAAATCAGCCTACCGTGGCACCATCTGCTTTAGCTTGGTCAATTGCTTCCATTGCTATCATGTGATCGATACCAGGATCCAGACCAACTTCATTCACAATTGTTATTCCAGCTTCTTCTGCACTACATATATATATTATACATTAAAAATAGACATTTAAAATCACCATCACATACATAAATGAGAACCCCTAGCATTTTACTTGTTGACAGGTTCTGAAACCAAAGAGCTGCATATAAAAATTTTCATGCTATAGTGACTTTCAAATTCAGAGGCTATCCAGGACTTTTAAAACACTTAAGAGGATGTTTTCAATGACCAAAATTTGTCAATCCTGTTCTGTATCTGTATGTACCAAGAAGAGAAATAATAAAATAAATATGACATGGATAATGAAAAAGTTGTGTTTTAATGTTCATTTTTGTAACTTTTTTGAAGCTTTAAACCACAATACTAAAACACGATGACAGCAAATGCTAGACACAATTTACTGTATATGTTAATGGGCAGTATACCATTAAACTTTGCTCTACGTGAGCCTATGTTATTTGTAATCCTGAAATGGCTAATCAAACTACAGTACCAACATGCTAACATGGACTGTAAGCCAAGACATTTTGAAAAACACCAGTTATAGCACATTTTGAATCACTCTTAACCCTATTTTCAATGTCGTTAAACACTCTTCTTTTTTTGTTAAATGACACTGAGTTTACTATACTTTTTTTATAGCTATTCTTACACTTTACATTGTATTCATTTTGTCAATTATGCTAAACTATGTCTATTTGGAAGCATGTCTTTCATCTCAATTCCGAAAAGAAGACTTTGGAGACTAGCCATTTATTTTTTTCTCTCCTGTTCTAAGTGGGCCATGTAGCATCATCTCAAGAGGCAAAATATAGGAGTGTTTTGCTGATTTCCACAATCAACAAGCTGCAAGCTGAGTGAATGGACTCAACAGAAATGTTTTGTGTTACCAAAGACTCCTCGTGCAAGTTCTCAACCTCCTGGTCTTCATTAAAATAAAATCAAAATTCCACCATCTCCTGGCTATGCAAGAAGCACAGCAGACCTCTACATACTGGTCATAAATCAGAAAAAAAAATCATTGGCCATACAACTATGAAATATTATATTGACACTGTTATATAATTTACCATCTTCTATATTGTTGACAATGAAATCACCAAATTCTTTAGCATGTCATCACACTTGCAACTTTCCTAGTATCAGATATAACTATTAGAATCTTTTTCAAAATAGGCTTTGCAGTTTTATCCATCTGTGAGTATTCATTGTAAATCCATAGCAGGCATGCATTGGAAAACAGATTGCTTGATTGTTCTTTTGTCTCACTGCTTGTTGACCATTCCACTCAATAAATTTCTACAGTTTGTTTTGAATTCAAGCACAGAGCTTGCTCTTTTTTCCCTAGAAAACAAGTCCTGTGAAATATTTTAAGTCACAAACACCACATCCACAACATCACATTCACTTTCTAAATTTGAGAGGTCAAAAATTCTTAATTACAGTAGCTTCAGTGCAGCTGGTGTTTCTTTGAAGATCGGTGATTAGACAAGTCTCTGAATTAGACCCCTAATCATGTGATTAGAACATTAGAAAGATTTAGATGAGAACAGGCCATTCAGGCCAAAAAAGCTTGCCAGTCCTATCCACTTAATTCCTCCAAAATAACATCAAATCCATTTTGATGGTCCCAGAAGTTCTACTGTCTACCACACTACTTGACGGCTTATTCCATGTGTCTATGGTTCTCTGTGTAAAGAAAATCTTCCTAAATATTGTGTGAAATTTCCCATAACAAGTTTCCAATTATGTCCCTGTGCTCATTTCAACATTCAATTAACTCATTTTAAAGTAACAGTTTCGATCCACCATACTAATTCCCTTCAGAAGTTTAAACACTTAATCATGTCACCTCTTAATCTACTTTTGCTTAATTCTCCACATGTGGAAGATTTAGCAAATTTGCTATCAGGCGCCATCACTGAAACAGCTTAACACCTTTCCACAAAATATGCAGCACAAATAATGCTCATCGATAAAATTTAAATACCTAAAATTTCAGATTTTAAACAGTCAATTTTAGGAATAAAAGAGGCAATGCCTACTGAGGAGAAGGTACTGTGTTTGGGGTTATCAATTGTACCACCTGCAGCTCAAGCCCCACTGCTACTTGGGGATGCATTTCACTAGCCATGCTGCTCCCCCTTGAATGACAGAGGCATTGACAATAATTCAAAGAAGCTTTCCAATGTCACCCTGATGGAACATCTTTTCTAAGGCTGAATGTTTATTTTTTTAAATGTGTTTTGAATGTTGCTTCATTCATGTTATAGATAGTAAATGTTTTCATGCAATGGTGATTTTCTGACCAATATTTGATTGTTTTTGTGTTAGAAGCCAGTGATAGATAGATAGAGGGAGGGAGGGAGGGAGGGAGGGAGGGAGGGTGGGTGGGTAGGTAGGTAGGTAGGTAGGTAGGTAGGTAGGTACTTTATTAATCCCAAGGGGAAATTCACATACTCCAGCAGCACCTTGCTGATACAAAAAACAATATTAAATTAAAGATTGATAATAATGCAGGTAAAAAACAGACAATAACTTTGTATAATGTTAATGTTTACCCCCCCGGGTGGAATTGAAGAGTCATTGAATTTTCTGGCTCCAGGACTCATAGCACTCCTGTCTTTGCCATTGAAGCTAAAGAAACATGCTCTCTAATATTCAGTCAGGCTTCTGACTGTGAGTATAACTTCTTTTCACTGCAGACTCTCTCCATTTCATTCTCATTACATTCATGTTATCAGTGGCTGCATCCACTGGGACCATTACTGGTTTATTCAGTCTAGCAAAACCTTATTTTTATTTCATCCATATCAGCTCCAATAATATTGGCTACTTGCCTTCAAATTACCAGAATTTGTATACATTCGGAATAATCAAAGCCACTTGATCACACAATAGAGTTAAGACAAAGACAGATAGAATCACACATTAATTACAAGTCCTTTTTCAACAACATGAGCTTGTCAAAACACATTTGGAAAATATCTTTAATGCATTGCTATTCTAATTATAATTTTCATTATCAAGATGGGTTTCTAAATATTTTTATTCAGTAACTCCTCTCACCATCCACACTAGAGCCATAAGAGGAAAACATACAAATTTGTGCATGCTTTTTCCCTTTTCCTTACCAATCCATCCATCTTTCAAACCTGCTTAAACTTTGTTCAGCAAAAGTAGCATTGGAGTCCACTCTAGTAAACAGTTTACTTAGTTTATGTAATGACTTTCATACTCCCCAATATACATAATTAACATGAGTATGAATTTGGAATTCTGAGCAACAGACCTCTGAAAGTAAACTAAACTCTTCTCTATTGTAAAAGGAACATACATAACATAAATTTAAAAGGATTATAAACAGATGTAAATAGTGCTGTTAATAGAGAAACATGATGGCCTCATATAAAATATATCCTTTTTATATTAATAGGTCAATTTCCTTAAAAGGAATCTTATTAACAGGAATTCTATATTACTAATATTTTACATTGAGTAAAAAATGTTTACCTTTTTCCAAACTCCTTCATAGCAGGTGACAAATAACTTGATGTAACCAGGTTAACTTTATTTTTAATACAAATCTTTGCCACATCAGGATGAAATGAGTAAGGAAGTAAGCTGTACAAGTAAACAAAGGTGAGAGGGGAAAAAAACAATCTATTAATTATTTTAATGATTTAGAAAAAATATCAACAGTCATAGAAAGAAAAGTCTTTGAATGTGCTGTGTGTGAGGGACGTCCCTGAAAAAGAAGAATGGAGGAAGGCAGCCTTTTCAGGGCACTACCTCCCCCGGGACACTAGGTGGCAGCTTCCCTGGACGGCAATGGTTCCCCAGATTCCCTCAGGACATCCTGGGACATGGAGTCCGTTTCCTCAGCCCTGTTGGGTGCCGTGGGTGCCGCCAGGGAGAGCTCACAACGAACCTGGAGACTCCTACTGTTACTACAACCTGGAAGTACAGTACTTCAGTGTCATGAGGATGGAAGCCCGCAGTACTTCCGGGATACTTGAAGACGGAGGATGTGGCGTTTGACCCGGAAGAAGAGAAGGAACACTTCAAAGGTCATGGACTATTTAAAGGACTGCTGAAGACCCAGCAAGGAGAGCCGGAGTTGGGTGGTAGAGTGACGGAGCGGCTGGGTGGAGAGGAGGATTATTGTGATTATTGATTTATTGTATTACGTATTATTGAGTGTGGTGCTTTGTGCAATTTATTGAAGAAAAATATTAAAATTCTTCTTGGTGCTTTTTACAAGTGTGTCTTGGATGTCTGTCTGGTGGGTTTCACGGGGCAACAGCGACCCCTAGTGTCCACATGTGAAACCTTGATTCAGCACATTATAGTTAAGAAAGTATTGATAAATATTTTTTGTTTTTATTTACAAAAGCAAGTTCTCAAGTTCTCTCTCTCCCCTTCCTCACTTCTTACCATGTTCTCCCTTTAACAGACTTTTTTGCCCACAAACGAGAAACTGACTGACCAAACCCAAGCACAAAGTGACCTCTGGTATTGTCAACTTTAAAGCACATCTTGAGGTCACTACTAACATAACTCTGAAATTAATTATGGCATCAAGGAGACAACAGACAGCAAATGGCTAATGCTCCCGCACACTGAGACCTCTAAAGAATAGAAAACAATAAGTGATTACTACTATATGACATTGATTTGTTTCTTTTGTGAAACATGTGAAGACTCAAGAGTTATAAATTAACAGAAATGGCGATATTGTGTCCTCTGGCCTTAAGAAATACATGGAGTATGGCCCAGTGCAAGAAAAAAAATATTAATGATTCTATTTAAGGCATTTCTACAATCATGAGTGATTTTCCCTGTGTTCCTTTTGTGAGTTACCTTCATTTTGTACATGTGGAGAAACAGATTTAACCTTTGTGAAGAGTTGTGGTTTTCACATGCATCTTTTAATCAATAATGTGCGTGTTGTAACAATTTTACATATGCATATATATAGGCCCCAGCCCCCTGAGACCCTGTATTGGAATAAACATGTTTGGAAAATGAATGAATAATTGTGGAGGTTAAAGCCATTTATAATAATAATAATACATTTCTTTAAAAGAAAAATAACATTCTCATATAGTAATTTATAGAACATACAAATTTATTCAATTACATAAAAATAAAAATGTATATTTACTACATTAAAAAATAATAATTAACCTGATAACCAGATCATGATCTTTGACAAGAGAGCTGAATCTGTCTTGCTGGGTGGCAACATTGAGCACCAGAGGGATGGTATTACGATACTTGCTTGCTAGATGTTCAAGCTGATCCTTCATGACTGATGCTTAAAAAGACAACATTTCTAGTGTTATTTTCGTGGCCTGTTTCACTAAGCATAACCATTTCATTGACAGTAGCAGTTGCTCTTTGTGGAGTATCATGATTAGATTAATCGTTTAAAATTTTTATAAAAGGTTCTGCTTTAACTAATACTTCCTTAAAATAATATCTGTAAAACTTTCATAGCTGAATAATGTGACTAAAAAGGATGTGTGCAATTTAATTAATAAAACAAATATCTAAAATTGCTACAGGAAAAAACAAAAAGCAGGTAAGAAGCATTTAATTAGCTAATTCAGTTTTAGTCCCCAAAATTTAAAATTGCATCTAAAATTGATATTAGAAAAATTCTCACAATATTATGCTGAGTACATTTTGGGAATGTAACCAATTAGAAAAAACACACTTTTTTTAAAATGTCACTTTATTTTTTTGATATAACCACCTTTAATGTAGAACTGAAAACAACTTCCATTGTAGTATGTTAAATTGTAGAATAAAAGAGACTTAAAATTGTCACAAACAATTTCACTTGAAATGGCAGCTCAATTATTTCTCACACAAGCTCTCAAAACATGAAGTAATTGACAATAGTGAGTTTTACGTGAGGAAAGGAAAATACATGAGACAGCACAGTGTGGATGGAGTGATCTGTGAGTAACTCAAAGAGTTCCAATGTTCAGTTACCAATTCACTACAATTTAGTCCCATTTTCTCGGGAGACTGACCAGCGTTGATGTGTAGTGATTGGCTTGCCACAGAAACAAGCACACTGAGATTGGCCCATATTCCATTTTTGCACGATTCTTGCAAGGTTTGATTAGCCAAATTTACATTTTTGGTTGCAAAGACCCACCTCCCTGCCTAAAAGTGGCAAAATCAGGTTCCTAATTTTCGGGCAGTGATGTTGGGGGAATTGGGTTGCGAAGGAAACACAAACCCTGTGATTGATGGAGGTCCCATTTTTGCACGATTCTTGGCCAAAGCTCTACTTTCGGTTCCAAACATGCTCAGTTACAATGCTCTCTATATGTTCTAATTCTTAAAATGTAGCAGATACATTTTAGAAGAGTTTCACTTTATGAAAATAAAGCAATCAAAAAAAAATCAGAAAAACTGCTCTTTACCATGCACACAACAGCTCACACCTTGTTCCTTCAGATTTTCATGTTCTTAAGCCCTCAAAATACCTTCTATGGGAAGTAACTTTGGAATTATGGGGAGACTGAAGCAGGAAACAAGTTGCTGCAAGTGCAGAATTTAGACCATTACAATAAGAGTGTATATACTTTTGTTTTTCACTGCTAAAAATATCAAGTTGACAACCATTATGTGGAAATTTTAGGATAAGAGGTACAGTACATTCAATATTATTCTAAACTTTAAATCTTGCAAATCTTGCAAACATAACAAGAATGATCAGTGTGAAATATCATGAGCCATTTTTGCAAATGTCTATATATTTTTTAAACATATCTGTTACAAATAAAAAAACCTTAACATTTAGAATATCATAATCAGGATCACAGAAAGGACAAACTGAGTGCAATGAAAAAGAAAAGGAGATTGTACATAAATCATTTGCCTTTATGTAGAAAATAAATTGACAGGGCATTGTTGTTTTGTCTGTGTAAAGACAAATATACTGAACTGGCACTGTACAACCAAAAGAAAATGTTATCAGAATAAAAGTAGCAAATGTATGACTTTTAGTTTTAGACAATTATTCTGTTCATATGCGTAAATAGTATTAAATGTGTAAGAATGTATGCAGTAAATTAAAATGATACAATTACAAGATGAATTTTTCAAGACGGATAAAAAATTAATACTGTCTCTCACTGCTAAGGTGTTGAATGCAGAGCTTTTTGAACACAAAATATTGAAATATATTTTTCGTTACAATCAATATACAGTACATGATTTTACCAAAAAAAGTACAAGGTAAAGCTGGTGCATATTTGCATCTTTAAAACCTCAGCTTATATATGCTCTTTTGCATTATGACAAAAGTCACACACTTACTGTAAGTAAGAACTTACCTACTGTCACTTGTGTAGTGGAATCTCTAGTAAGGTATTCAATGACTGTCCCAGATACATAGCCGGAACCCAACAACAGAACTCGTTTTTTACCGCTCATTTTTAAAATTTGAGCTCGCTCCCTAGAAGCAACATAAGCAAAGAATATATGTCACTAATTTTTAAAATGAAAACAAACACGGTTACCTGAAACAGTAAAACATACACTTTTTCAGCCAAAACGTAAATGCTATTAACAAATAAACAACTGGTGAAGTACAATTATATTTTGAATCTGGTTGTTTTACAGAAAATCAGAAGTTAGTCATACTGACACCCTTTATATCTATTTGCTAAATTAACATCAGAGTCAGATTCAAACTAACTTATTAACTTGTTCTTCACACTTCTGGAACAGAAGTTATCTGTTAAAATACACCTGGGACTAAAGGCAGATGAAGCAGTGATTTATCAAATATGTATACATATTTAGCATTTATTTAGTGCTTTAGCGTTGTTAGAAGACATCACAAATGGAAGAATTTGAAGAGTGCGCATACTTAGAGATGATGATGACTGGCTTCTAAGTCTATTTAGGTTTCCAACAGCTATCCTCTTGGAGCTGTGTGCTCAAATGGCGTCGGCTTTACAAAAGCAGACTTTGGGGAATTGTTCCCTATCTGATCCTTTGCAAATTCTGTCCACCTTCAGGTGTTTAGCCACAGGAGCTTTTCGATGTGAATTTGCTGAGCAATCAGGTATTTCAAAAAACATCACTGAGGCGCGCCATGCCAGCTGCATAGGATGGAATTACTGCTTGTCATCAGATAGATGAACTGAACATGAACTGTCTACATTTTGTCATTTATTACTAAAACATGAAAACCGTTTCGTTTAAACGATGTGTTTACATAGATTGCTGTAGACATGGGACACACATGAAATTATTTCCCCTATACAGCTCTAGGTAGCTCATTCCCAAATAATCAAGGCTTGAACTGGGAGAACTTCTTGCCCGTTCTCTGGCGGTGGGGGGGGGGGATGATATAGCAGGCTGCTTGGGCTTATCGACACATTTACAAGACAAAAGATGCTGATGGAGAGGTGCGAAGGGATTTAAGGTGGGTCGGGTTTGAGAGTTTTTTTGTAGGCTTTGGTAATTCTTGTGTTAACAAAATGCCCAAATCTCATACACTTACCATTATGTCCCAAATCCCATACTCTTAACCAAACTGTAAGGATTGACTGCTATTATAGTTAAACCAGTAATGGTGCACTGCACAATAACATGCAGTGAATACACTTGACTTGCGCATTCATAGTTTTCATACTCTTTCTCTGTACATTTAGCATACATTTGTTCAGAAGTTGATGCGCTTGCTACTTCCTGAGCAGCTCTTCTTTTCTCCACTGTAGTGGCCCACTTCTTCTCTTCTTTCATTGGCATCTTTTCACGGTAACACTGATTAAGTCAGTGTTTGTGTTGCAATTACTTAGTACGTTTTCTTTAATTTTTCACTTAAGCTGGCACTTAAGTGTTCAATCTGCCTCAAGAATGATTTAAGATATGAAGAGGTATGGGAAATGACGGCGAAGGTGGTAAGGATGAAAAGAGGAATAACCTTGGAGGTCAATCATCATCCCAAAAGCGGACAGTAGACGTCATGTAGTATATGTGTACCAAATTTCAGGTCAATAGGTCAAACACTTTGCAAGCTACAGGTGATTTAAAATCCTGGACAAACGAACAGACACGGTAGCATATTATATATAAAGATACTTCCCTCTTTCTTTTACACTCTTATCATCCCAAGCAATTAGACATACCACCTTAACAGGAAGGAGAAAAAGTTACAAATAACTTGATAAAATGCCCATAACAATAGGCAAATTAAAATGAGTGTTGGTTAAAATAATACAATCAGATAATAAGTCTGATGAGTCAATCAGACAACATTCACATGGTAGGGTCAGAATTTGGCAACAATATGAACGCATGGATCCATCTGTCTTGTATCAACGAGGTGGTGGTGGTATAATGGTGTGGGGGTTTATTTTGGCACACTTTTGGCCCCTTAGTAACCAACTGGGCATCGTTTAAATGCCACAGCCTAAGTGAGTATTGTTGCTGACCATGTCCATCCCTTCATGACAGCAGCATACCCATCTTCTGATGGCTTCTTCCAACAGGATACAGAGCCATGTTACAAAGCTCAAATCATCTCAAATTGGTTTCTTGAACATGACAATGAGTTCATTGTTGTCAAATGGCCTCCAGAGTAACCAGATCTCACTCCAACAGAGCACCTTTGGGATGTGGTGGAGTGAGAGATTCACATCATGGATGTGCAGCCAAAAATCTGCAGCAAATGTGTGATGCTATCATATCAATATGGACCAAAATCTCTGAAGGAGGTTTCCAGCACCGTGTTGAATTGTATGCCACAAAAAATTACTGACAGTTCTGAAGGCAAAAGGGGGTCCAACCTGGTACTAGCAAGATATAGCTAATAAAGTGGCGGGTGAAAGTATTTAATTAAACATTGAAAATAACAGAAATATTAATCCATATACTAGATATTGTTCACCATTAAATAAGCTTAATTTGGGGATACAGTTTTTACTTCAATGTGAATTCTAAAGATAAGCCAGACAGATGTGGAAGCATGCCAGCTCATAAAATGCTTGGAAAGAGTAATAAAATCATTTCATTAATGAACTATTCTGCTAAGTAGTCCAACTGAAAAATGCAAGTAAAACTGCAAAAAATCAAAAATCAAGGCAAAACAGAAAGAAGATCACGTTTTGATGTTGTTTCACTGCAGCTGAACAAAACACTGAACATGACTAGTAAAATTTTTCGGAGGCAATTGAGGAAAATAAATTCATACACTTGAGTAGTGTCAATCAAGATGGTTAAAGACTTTTAGAATCAAGACCGACAAGAACTTCAGAAAGTAGGCCTTCTGAAAACATGTAAATATGCATATAAGTGATGACTCAGGCGCCGTCACGAGTAGCAGCCTTTCCAGCAGCACTGTGTATGACTTTATCTTTCTGCCTTTTTTCTCAATTTCTCTATTTTTCTCAGTTTCACTTATCACTCCTACCACTTCTTTTATGTGGACTTGTTCTCTGAACACTTTTTACTACTTTGACATAGATTTTTACACGATTTTTTACATTTTTACAGGTAACATACATGACTCAGGCTCCGCAGCAAGTGGCAGCCTTTCCAGCAGTTCCGTGTATGACTTTATATTTCTACCGTTTTTTCTATTTTTCTTTATTTTTTCTGATCACTCCTACCACTTTTTTATGTGGACTTGTTTCCTGGACACTTTTTACTACTTGGAAATGGATTTTTACACGCAGAGACTCATCTATTCAGGCAGTCAACTTCAAGCGCTGAGAACAAAGGCCCATGGCGGTGTGGTTCCCTATTTACCTGACGAGGTAAGAAGGCAGTATCGTGGCAGCAGAGCCGGCGCTAAGCTAAAGGCTAAGTGGCTAGCGAGAAAGTGGCAATACAAGCCTTCGGTGCCTTCTGTGATCTTGGGAAATATGAACTCACTACCAAATAAGATTGATGAACTGGCTGCACTGGTGAAAAATGTCAGGACCTACAGAGAATGCAGTTTGTTGTGTTTTTGTGAAACGTGGCTAACAACTAGCATTCCAGATGCTAATGTGGAGCTAACCGGGTTTAGCACAGTTAGAGCGGACAGAGATGCAAATACCTGCGGGAAGTGGAAAGGAGAAGGACTCGCTCTCTAAGTGAATACAAGGTGGTGCAACCCTGGACATGTAAACGTCAAAATCTCCACTTGCTGCAGGGACATCGAACGGTTGGCGGTTAAGTCTGAGGCCCTATTACTTGCGCAGAGAGTTTGGACACATCATTGTTTTTATTGTTTATATCCCTCCTCGGGCAGATGTGGAGATAGCGGGTGACATCATCCATTCTGCTGTTGCTAAACTGCAAACAGAGCACCCCGAGACGCTTGTGCTAATCTCTGGAGATTTTAACCATGCAACACTGGACAAAACATTACCTGCTTTCTCCCAGTATGTGGATTGTAACACCCAGGGAAATAGGACTATTGACCTACTGTATGCAAACGTTAAAGATGCATACAGCGCCACCCCGCTGCCTGCGCTTGGTAAAGCAGATCATAACCTGGTTCTGCTTCAGCCTCACTACAAACCAAGAGTGAGGGAGCTACCTACAACCCCACGCTCATTCAGGAAGTGGTCCCCTGAGGCAGAGCAGGCTCTGAGAGACTGCTTTGGAACTACAGACTGGGATATCCTGCAGGGGTCACATAGTGAGAACATTGAAAAGGTTGTTGACTGCACTACTGACTACATCAACTTCTGTATGGACTTTGTAGTACCAGTAAGAACAGTACGCTGCTATGCTAACAACAAGCCATGGATTAGAAGTGACATCAAGAGCCTTTTGAACCAGAAAAAAAGGGCTTTTAAAGGCATTGATCAGCATGAGCTTAAGCACATGCAGAAGGAACTCTGAGTCCAGCTCAGGGCAACGAAGCAGCAGTACAGGAGAAAGATGGAGCAGAAGTTGCAGAATAACAGCATGAAGGAAGTGTGGGATGGGATGAAGTTCATCACGGGCTGCAGCTCGAAGCGGGGTGCCACCATCGAGAGAGACATGGAGAGAGCAAACCTGATGAACAACTTCTTTAACAGGTTTGACCACCCTAACCCACTCTCACCTCGGAGTACTGCACCCTCCACCCATCCTTCTGCTGATGCCAGCATAGGAGAGAGTTTCCCCCCACCCACAATTACAGCAGCCCAGGTAAGCAGAGAGCTGAGGAGACTTCGTGCCAGCAAAGCAGTGGGTCCAGATGGAGTATCGCCATGACTGCTGAAGGCCTGTGCGTTGGAGCTGGGGATTCCTCTACAGCGTATCTTCAACCTGAGCCTGGAACAGGGGAGAGTCCCGAGGCTTTGGAAAACATCTTGTATCACCCCAGTCCCAAAGGTATCACGTCCTAGTGAGCTGAATGACTTCAGGCCTGTCGTCCTGACGTCAGATATGATGAAGACCATGGAGCGGCTGCTGCTTCACCAACTCACGCCACAGGTCCACCACACCCTCGACCCTCTGCAGTTCGCATACCAGGAGAAGGTGGGAGCGGAGGATGCCATCATCTACATGCTACTCCGATACCTCTCCCACTTGGTCAGAAGCAGTTGTGCAGTAAGAATTATGTTTCTGGACTTCTCTAGCGATTTCAACACCATCCAACCTCTGCTCCTTAGGGACAAGCTGACAGAGATGGGAGTAGATTCATACCTGGTGGCATGGATCGTGGACTATCTTACAGACAGACCTCAGTATGTGCATCTCGGGAACTGCAGGTCTGACATTGAGGTCAGCAGCACAGTCCCCACAGGGGACTGTACTTTCTCGGGGACCGTTCAGCCTATTTACATCAGACTGCCAATACAAGTCGGAGTCCTGCCACGACATGACGACACTGCTATCATGGGCTGCATCAGGAGTGGGCAGGAGGAGGAGTACAGGAACCTAATCAAGGACTTTGTTAAATGGTGCGACTCAAACCACCTACAACTGAACAAAACCAAGGAGCTGGTGGTGGATTTTAGGAGGCCTAGGCCCCTCATGGACCCCGTGATCATCAGAGGTGACTGTGTGCAGAGGGTGCAGACCTATAAATACCTGGGAGTGCAGTTGGATGATAAACTGGACTGGACTGCCAATACTGATGCTCTGTGCATGAGAGGACAGAGCCGGCTATACTTCCTCAGAAGACTGGCGTCCTTCAACATCTGCAATAAGATGCTGCAAATGTTCTATCAGACGGTTGTGGCGAGCGCCCTCTTCTACGCGGTGGTGTGCTGGGGAGGCAACATAAAGAAGAGGGACGCCTCACGCCTGGACAAACTGGTGAGGAAGGCAGGCTCTATTGTAGGCACGGAGCTGGACAGTTTGACATCTGTGGCAGATTTTTATTTCCATAAATAACTTCACTAGAACCTTGATTTTTTTTTTTTTAAACAAAATCAATATACTTACTGTCTTCTAATTGATACTATTTTCTGAGCCAGTTATTGTAAAAAAAAATTTTAAAAATCAGTTAATTTTGTGGGTCTCCTAACTGATAACTGATTAATGTCCATAATTACAAGTGTAGTGTACATGGCTCAGGGAAAAGTATTGAAAGCTGAGTACAAGTTCTGTAACAAAATCATTATTTTTCCTCAATTTTACAAAAAGCACAATGTAAACTGTAATATACATCTTTATGGTTTAAAACACAGAAGTCAATTGTTGACTAATCTTGCTTCGTGCTCCATAAAGAACTTGAGCCCTGCCCAAAGTTCTTCCTTACCTTGTACTTCATGTTGCGGACATAGGCATCGGCACCTATGAAACTGTACTGGAATTGGTGGGTTAGGAAACTGAATAAGTAAATGAATATGAATCTGACACACGATTCTGATGATGTTAGTGCACTATGATGAAACCAGAGGTAAAGGTTTTCAACAAGAGGAATGCCTTAATACTACAGAAAACTGTGTATTCCACCATATAATATAGTAACTGATGTTTGTTTAACATATGCTGGATGAAAACATAAAACTAATGTTTTAATATTAAAGTCAAGTAAATGCTGCCAAACTGTAAAAAAAAAAATTTTTTTACCTTTCCTTAGAGTTCATCTCTATTTTTGTTCAGGTTCTTTATTGTGTTACATAAACAGCACCCCATAACATAGTGAAACAATCTAAACAACTGAGAAATGTAACATGACATTCTTAGGCATTCTTAATATAAATTAAGGTTGTTCTGGGCCACAGCCAAATTCAGCATCAATGGACTTAAAGCAGAAAATAATTGTGGACATGTTGCAAATACACTGTGGGGAACACTCACACAACACCTACAGTACATTAATACAGAACCAATTAGGAATCATCAGTTATTCTCACCTGGGGATATGGGGACATTGTGAAAAACCCAGACAAAAACCTAAACAGACACTGAGCGAATGTACAAATCCACAGCAATATTAGAACATTAGAACAATCTAGATGAGAACAGGCCAATCAGAACAACAAAGCTCACCAGTCCTATCCACTTAATTCTTCAAAAAAAAAAAAAAAACAACACATCAAGTCTAGCTTTGAAAGTCACTAAAGCCTCACCGTCTACCACGCTACTTGGTAGCTTATTCCAAGTGTTTTTGGTTCTCTATGTAAAGAAAAACTTACTGATGTTTGTGTGAAATTTATCCTTAACAAGCTTCCAAATGTGTCCCAGTGTTCTTGATGAACTCATTTTAAAATAAAAGTGTAGATCCACTGTACTAATTCCCTTCATAATTTTAAACACTTCAATCATGTCTCCTCTTAATTTTCTTTACTTAAACTGAAAAGGCTTAGTTAGCTCTTTTAATCTTTCTTCATAATTCATCCCCCTTAGCCTAGAATGAGCCTTGTCACTCTTCTCTGGACCTTTTCTAGTGCTGCACACAATACTGTTTTGCCTTGGTAGAGTAATATTTTACTCTACTTTCCCCTTTTGTATTATTAATATGTAGCCTTTGTCAGAATGCCTCAGATCTCATAGACTAACCACTGTTTATAAGGTATTGTATCATATAACTTCTCCCTACCTTCCCTTCTACATTTATAACCTTAAATAATAACAATATGCAAAGTACATCTGAATATTGGCAACCATACAACCTGATAAATGGTGATGTATAGTTTCAGGCGGCACATAAACTTGTTAGCTACTTAAAATGTCTCTAGTTAAGGCATCATTTGTGGTCAGCTTTCTTCAGAACAGGGCACATGCCTGTCTCAATCTGGCTGCTGAGCTGTGCTCTTCATTGTGTTGTCTTTTTCAGTTCATGGTGTGTGAGATGGTCTTTCATCAGTTTGGTGAGAGAGAGTGTGAGGTAAAGCAAGCAAATTTATAGGTTTTCTGTCCAACCCCTACAGCCAATAGGGTGTTGTGCTACTTAAAGGCTTTTGATACAAGACAGTTCCAAACAGCCATACCTCAGACCAGTAGGGGGACAGAAACCCTCTCACCTGCCCCCAAAACCATTTGTTAAGGTAAAACCTGCCAGCTAGGCAGTCTGGCTTTCCTGTGGGGGTTGACTGAGAGTCCCGCAGAAAATCACTGTCCAAACTTGTTTTAGGCACTTCCCCCAACCTTTTCGTAAAATTACAAAGGACTGGCTCTTAAAAGGGGGGGGAGGGGTTCTTAACCATCTAACCATTGCTGTTCTTATCAATGATAGGGATTAGTGTTACAAGTTACCAATAAAGACATAGCAAATATTTTATCAACTTATATGCAAAATTTCACACCACAACAAGTACTGCACATGAGGCCTCACCATTGCATTATAAAGCTTGAGCATATCCTCCTTGGACTTGTACTCTACACATTGTGCTATATAACCAAAGAGTATGTTTGCCTTCTTAAGGGCTTCTGAACACTGTCAGAAAGCTGATAGTATAGAGTCCACTATGACTCCTAAATCCTTCTCATAAGGTGTACTCTTGATTTTCACACCTCCCATTGTGTATTCAAACCTAACATCTTTAATTCCTTTGTGCAATACTTTACATTTACAGACATTAAATTTCATCTGCCACAAATCTGCCCAAGCCTGTATGCTGTCCAAGTCCTTCTGTAATGACTTAACTGATTCCAAATTATCTGCCAATCCACCTATCTTGGTATCATCTGCAAACTTAACCAGCTTGTTACTTACATTCCTACCTACAGTAAATCATTTATATATATTAAAAATAGCAGCGGCTCTAGCACTGATTCCTGTGGAACACAACTCTTAACATTGGCCAGTTCTGACGAGGTTCCTCACACCATCACCCTCTGCTTCCTGTGTCTGAGCCAAATTTTGAACCCACCTAAAAACATCACCCAGAACTCTCACTTCTTTTAGTTTGATGTCCAACCTGTCATGTAACACCTTATCAAATGCTTTCTGAAAGTCAAGATAAATAATACCATAAGCTCCACTTTGATCATATCTTTTTGGTGCTTCTTCATAGAATTCCAGCATGTTAGTAAAACACAACCTCCCTCTTCTGAACCCATGCTGACTGTTCAGAAAAGCTCCTATACTTGCTATGTGCTCCTCAATCTTAACCTTAACAATTCATTCCAATAATTTTCCTGTGATGCATGTTAAGCTTACGGGTCTATAGTTGCTTGGATTTGCCCTGTCACCCTTTTTATATAACGGGATAGTATTTGACATTTTCAGGTCCTTCAGAATCTCTCTAGTACGCAGTGACTGACTAAAAATATGTGTCAAGGGTTTATATATGCACTGGCTAACCTAATTAAGAAGTTGAGGGTAAATATTATCTGGTCAAGGTGTTTTGTTTGATTTCAGCCTATTTAATCTGAGCAGTACTTCTCCCTCTACAATTTCCAAATGCTTCAATACATCCTTAGTACTCTTGTTTACCGCCGGCAGGTTATCCACTTCCTCACCTGTGAAGACCGCAGAAAAATGTAAGATTAAAGCGTCTGCTGTTTCACAATCTGTACTTTTTAATTCCCCTTTACTATTTCTGATGCACTTCACGATTCACCTTGAAGTTATCAGTCTTATATGCCTTATAAAAGCAGTTTTTCCTTTGAAGATTCTTTTTTAACTCTATTAACCCACTGTGGAGTTTTTTTAAATCTCCTATTAATTTCAAATTCAAGTATGTACCTGTCCTCCATTTCATGTAATTTTTAAACCGGTTCCACTGCTCCTTGACTGTCTCCACACTTAAAAGCCTATCCCAGTCTATCCTCCTTAGATTTTGCTGCATCTGTTCAAAATTTGCCCTACCAAAGTTAAACTTAACAATTTTAGTCTTTGTATCCCCACTCTTACAAAACACTGAGACCTGTATTATAATTATGGTTACTTGACCCTAGTGGTTCAATCACCTTTACACCTTCAATTCTATCCTGATTATTACAAAATACTAAATCCAGACAAGCTTCACCCTGCATTGGTGCTTTAACATACTGTGTTATAAAACAGTCACTGATTACTTCTAAAAACTCCAGCTCTTGTGCTCCTCCATTTGCAAGGTTCTCCCAGTTAATATTCGTATAGTTAAAAGTCTCCCATGACTATAATATCCCCCTGTAAACTTGTCTTTCTAGTATTACTAAAAAAGATATGCTGAAATTACATTGGGTGATCTATAACACATTCCTAAAATAAAGCCTCTTTCCTTTCCCTAATGCTTTCTAGGTGAAGCCACATGTCCTCACTAAGATAGGGTTCATCGTTCAACTGAAGAGGACTTGCATTTAAATTCATAAAGAGGAACTCCACCTCCTTTCTGTTGTCTATCCTTCCTAAAAAAATGCAACTCTCCCATCTTTGTTATTTAGCAAGGGTTACATTATTGCTAGAATATCATAATTATGCTCTACTACCTACAGCTCCAAATCATTTGCCTTATTTTTGATACTTCTAGAATTAAGGCAAGCCATTTTTAATGTGTTACTCCTTCTACTTTTAAATGTTGGGTTACAATTTACATTACAACGCATTTTTTATTTCTACACTGTTGTTTGTTCCTTCATGCATAGTTCTAAACCTGGCCTGTTATGAACACCCTGAATTCCCCCAACCCCATTCCCTTGTTTAAACAATCCTCAACCAGCCTACTTATGTGCCTCCCCAATACACCGGTGCTCCTCTGGTTCAGATGTAACCTGTTGCAGCAGAACAGATCCCATCTGTTCCCATACATCTATACCCTTCTACCCTGCACCAAGATTTAAGCCACACATTAAGCCTTCTAATCTCCTCAATCTTACCTGGCACTGTGTGTGGCACAGGCTGAACTTCAGAGAAAACTACCTTGACAGGTCTGCTCCTCAGCCTGGCACCTAACTCTTTGAATTTGGATCGCAGAACTGACAAGACTATCCTTATGTATGTCATTTGTTCCAACATGGACAATGACAACTGGATCCACCCCTGCCCTGGCCAAGAGCCTATCCACCTTTCCAGGCAACAAACTGTGAGAGACTGTCTCTTGAGCAAACCTGCGCTTCAATCCCCCTAATGACTGAGTCCCCAACTATCACTACCTCTCTCTTTCTGGTAACTGGTTTTGAGGTGGTCTGTTGGGGCTCCTCATCCCTGCCTACCACCTCAGAATCATCAGAGCCATCGTCCAGCTCTGCAAGGACCTAAAAATAGTTTGACACTTCTAATTCTGGGGTTGATGTCCCTGGACAGTGTGAACCCCTTACCTTAGGCCTTGTGACCATGACCCACCTGTCTTTACCTGTCTGGTCTGGAATCTCCTCTCCCGCCACCTTAGGGGTGCACACTATCTCTCTAAAGGACACTTGGGAAAGGTCTGCCAATTCTCTACTACAACGCAGGCTGGTTAACTCCTCCTCTTCCAGTTCATTGACCCTGAGCTCGGGGTGTTAAATCAGCTGGCATCTCCTGCAGATGTAGCCCTCATACACAACTAGCTCCTCCAAGCCATCATCTAAAAAGTTCATCATCCAACAGGACTTGAATTGCACTGGACTCATCATTAAAATTTGATTTCAGATTTCTAAAACTGCCTTAACTTAACTGCCTTTTTTTAATTAAAATTAAATGATTTAACTTAAATGGTAAAATTAAAAAAATTAAGCCAAAGAAAATAAATTATAGAATTGCTACAGCTATTTTACACCTTCTGTCTCCTTAAGCTCCTGTACTAATCTTCCTCTCAACTGGCTGCTGTGTGTCCTTCTATTAGGTTTACTTTTCTCTGTCTGTTTTTCTAACTTTGCACTCCTCTTACTTCTTAATTAAAAGCTCTCCACTCACACTGTATTCCCCCTTATTAGTGAACCCTTACTCTGTCGCCTACTTAACAGTTCTACCTCCGGACCACTAAGAGCTGTACAATCCAAAATAAATAAATAAATAAAACTTGCTTAGTGCATATCTGCTGCTAGTTATTCTCTCGATATCCTGTCTGCTCCTATGGCCCCTTCTGACTGATTGGGCACTTTCCTATGCACCGCTGAGCCTTCCCCTTTATTGTTTCAAAGTCAGCGCAGTGGCTTTTTTTTTTTTTAAACTAATGTAGAGAAAAGCCAAGCAAAATGACACCTTTTATTGGCTAACTAAAAAGATTACAATATGCAAGCTTTCTAGGCAACTCAGGCCCCTTCTTCAGGCAAGATGTAATGATTCTGATGCACATTCTCACAGCCTCAGCCTAATAACGAACCATATTCAGAATTCACACCCAGGTCGTTGGACTTGTGATGTAGCAACTCTAACTACACTGCCAACATGCCAATCCTTAGAAATCATATGTATTGTTTGAAATTTTTTAATATCCTGAGAAATTGCTTTTTTACTCATAAAGAAAACTATTGGTCTCATGGCCTGGAACCCCTGCAGATTTTATTTTTTCTCCAGCTGTCTGGAGTTTTTTTTTGTTTTTTCTGTCCTCCCTGGCCATCGGACCTTACTTTTATTCTATATTAATTAGTGTTCTCTTATTTTAATTCTTACTTTGTCTTTTTTCTCTTTCTTCATCATGTAAAGCACTTTGAGCTACATTATTTGTATGAAAATGTGCTATATACTGTAAATAAATGTTGTTGTTCAGTTTGATTAACAATACAAAAAAATTTTTAATTCTATAATTTATAGGACATTCCTTAATTTGTGTGTTAAACACAAGGCCCTCAATTTTGATAAATTTTAGACAACATATTTGCATGAATGTACTCATAAACAAAACATTTGCAAACAACAGTAATTACTAAACGCACACTTTTCAACAGTAAAACAGCAGCAACAGCAAATTAAACAATTACATATAAAAGAAAGTGAATTTTCAAAGTGGAACATTTTACCTGCTTTCTCTGAGTTTCTGAATATACTCAAATTTGGGAGTCAAACAGCCATTAGACGCAATAACAGCCTATAACACAAACACAAAAAATCATACAAAACCAATACTTTAGTTTAACAAGAAATAAATAAACCATACTTACATCTTGCACTTGAGGAGAGAAATGCGCTTGCTTTTCTAGAGGAATTCTTGCATCTGATGAAAGCTACAGAACAGGAAAAGTGTACATTTACACAAAAATATGAGTAAGTATTGGGGGGGAACAAATATTGAATTAAACAAAGCATTTCACCTACAGCAATGACATGAAAATGCACTTCTCACTGTATCAAAAACTAAATGCCTGAAAGAAAGTACAAGTAGTTCAAAGAATTAAGTGAAATATTCTTTAAAAGAGATTTATAAGCTTAACCAAGTTAAAGTGCAACTGAAAACATTACCAAGTTTTGTTTTGCATTAATCAGTTTTTTGACCTCAGACTAAAATAATTCTTATAGCAGAGTACTTAAGATTTTAGAATTTCATGCTTATCACCTAGTAATAGTATAGTATTTAAAAAATTATTTTTCATAGAAAGGACTGTGTTATGTGAACTTTTCAGAAAACCCCTATCAACTGACATATTTTAAATACAACTCAAGAGCTGGATCTGTTGATACAGACATGAACACATTTGTTGGTACCCTTACAGCTCTTTGAAAAGGTGCTGTATTCCTCCAGAAAACTAATTAAATGAAAAGCAGTTGTCCCATGCATACTTGCATGCCTTTGATATGTCACAAGTAAAGCAAAGCAAGTGTGAAAAGAGCAAGTACTTCTTATTCTTCATAGATATTCTAAAATGGCCTGCACACATTTGTTGGTACCACTAGAAAAGGTCATAAATAACTGGAATTAGTATCACATGTCTGCAATTGTCAGTCATTCAGCCTATTTAAATGGAGAAAATAGTCACTCTGCTGTTTGGTATTATACACTGAACATGGACCAGAGAAAGCAAAGGAGAGAGTTGTCTGAGGAGACCAGAAGGAAAATTATAGACAAGCATGTTAAAAGCAGAAGCTAAAGACCATCTCCAAGCAGCTTGACGTTCCTGTGACAACAGTTTCAAATACAGTGGAACCTCAGGTCACGAACGTCTCGGACCACGTACAAATCGGGTTATGACTAAAAAGTTTGCCAAACTTTTGCATCTGTTCACGACCACACACTTGGGTGACGAACAAGCCAGTTACCCTTCTGGTTCGTACTCCCCGATGATTTCCCCCTATTTTCAGTCTCTCCCTGTGCATTCCCTGTGCAGTGAGCAAGCGAGAGACAGAGAGAGAGAGAGAGAGAGTGCGAGCGAGCGTATATATATTTACATACAGCTCATACAGTCCGGAACGGATTAATTGTATTTACATACAATCCTATGGGGGAAATTACTTCGAGTCACGACCAAATTGGGTTGCGACCAGAGTTTTGGAACGAATTACGGTCATGACCCAAGGTTCCACTGTATTACTGAGACATTTAAGGTCCAAGGTACTGTAGTCAACCTCCCTGGCATGTTCACAAGAGGAAAATTGACCCCAGAATGGGCAGAAAGATAGTGAGAATGGAAGTCAAAAAGTCAAGGCCAATTTCCAAAGAGATACAAGTTGAACTCCAAGGTTAAAGACCATCTGATCACACCATCCATCACTTTTTGAGTGACAGTGGGCTCAATGGAGAAAGAACAAGGAGGACTGCATTGTTGAAAGAAAATCGTAAAAAAACAATCTGGAATTTACTAAAATGTATATTGACAAACCACAGTGCTTCTGGGAGAATGTCCTTTGGAAAGATGAGACAAAACTGAAGCTTTTTGGCAAGTCACATCAGCTCTATGTCCACAGAAGAAAAAATGAAGCTTTCAAAGAAAAGAATACCATACCTACCGTGAAACATGGAGGAGAAGGCTCGGTAATGTTTGGAAGCTGTTTTGCTACGTCTGCCATAGGGTGCTTTGAGTCTGTGCAGAGAACAATGAAATCTCAAGACTATTGGGACATTCCGGAGCAAAACATGCTGTCCTGTGTTCAGAAAGCTCCATCTCAATCGCAGGTCATGGATCCTCCAACAGGATAATGTCCCAAAATACACAGCTAAAAGCATCCAAGAATTGCTAAGAACAAAACATGGGACTATTCTAAAGTAGACTTCTATGAGCCCTGATTTGAATTCTATTGAATATCTATGAAAAAAAAAACCAAGTCATGCAGTCTGGAGAAGGCTCCCTTTAAACCCGGTACAGCTCAAGCAGCTTGCTCAAGAACAGTGGGCCAAACTACCTGTTGACAGTGCAGAAATCTCATTGAGAGGTATAAGAATTGCTTGCCTCTAAAGGTTGTGCAACAAAATATTAGGTTAAGAGTCCTATCGTTTTTGTATATGCCATTTTCATTTGTGTTATTATTTCAAATATTCTGTTGAATCAAAACTCTAAAGCAAAGTCTGATTTTTGTTAAATACGGTATAAACAATGATAGATGCCAATTTTAGAAAAAATTGTGGGTTCTTCGTTTTTCCCGGAGGCGTACAAACAAATTTGTCCACATCTGACACAATTCACAAAATATGAAGGATCATTCTAGAATGTGCACTCGTCAGAAAAAACTTCTTGCAAACATCAAATGATTCTATTATGGCATAGGAAAATGCCAATTTCAACAATGTTAAAAGGATACTACTCTTACCATTTCCCAAATATAAGGAAAAAGACGATCTCCAAAATACTCAGTGGCTTCTACTGGAAGCTGAGCAGGCAAATTATCAATTGAACACATCAAAATACCTGTGCCTTCCATTCTGTACAGAAAATAAAATATAGGATTGTTTTATCTTTGCTAACTCAGACACACATATTTTAAAACTGAATGTAGTGTTAGTTTTACCTGTCATGATCAATATGCTGATCAGCGTCATACATGCAGAAAGGCTTATCAATTGTTGTGCACTCTGACATGAATTCTATTGAGCCACCGGTATCAGCAGAAATGTCACATATAGCTAAAAATCTACCAAAAAAAAGAAAGAAAAAACATATCACTCTATGTACTAAAATATATTATACTACTTGTGATTTTTCTTTCAATATTCCACCCAAAAAATTATTAAATTAGAAAAAGTATGCAATTTTTTCAGTATCTGTCTAACAGAGAACCCAACAACAACATTTATTTATATACCACATTTTCATACAAATAATGTAGCTCAAAGTGCTTTACATGATGAAGAAAAAAAAGTCAAAGTAAGAATTAAAATAAGACAACACTAATTAACATAAGAGTAAGTTCCGATGGCCAGGGAGGACAGAAAAAACAAAAAAAACTCCAGACAGCTGGAGAAAAAA
>NC_041394.2:232487626-232492626 GCF_900747795.2 Erpetoichthys calabaricus
CCCCCTACGTCAGCGCAAGAGAGAGAGAGTAAGCTGGATAGCTTCTCAGCCATCTGCCAATAGCGTCCCTTGTATGAAATCAACTGGGCAAACCAACTGAGGAAGCATGTACCAGAAATTAAAAGACCCATTGTCCGCAGAAACCCGCGAAGCAGCGAAAAATCCGCGATATATATTTAAATATGCTTACATATAAAATCCGCGATGGAGTGAAGCCGCGAAAGGCGAAGCGCGATATAGCGAGGGATCACTGTATATCTATATCTATACATATTAATAAAAGGCAAAGCCCTCACTGACTGACTGACTCATCACTAATTCTCGAACTTCCCGTGTAGGTGGAAGGCTGAAATTTGGCAGGCTCATTCCTTACAGCTTACTTACAAAAGTTAGGCAGGTTTCATTTGGAAATTCTACGCGTAACTGGAACCTGTTTTTTGTCCATATACTGTAATGGAGGAGGCAGAGTCACGTATCGCGTCATCACGCCTCCTACGTAATCACGTGAACTAAAAACAAGGAAGAGATTTACAGCACGAGTCAAACGCGGGAACGAAGGTAAATGACGTTAATTTTTGAGTGTCTTTTAATACTGTGTAAGCATACATATTAACATATGTGCAATTAAACGTGTGCATTTACGGGGTGATTTCTCAGGCTTAAAAGCTCGCCTTTTACTAAAAAGGTAAATGGAAACTGTTTTCATTTTGAAGGGCACAAACCACGTTAGATTTCAGACGTTAAACGCGCAAAAATGTCAGTACACCAGATAAATAAGCGCAACATATTATCAGTTGTATTGTATGCTTACAATACATATAGAAATGTGTTAATCGTTAACTAATATTATGGGATGGTGTTTTTCGACTCGCGCCTTGATTTAAACGATTGCATTTCTTGGTGCGTTTGCATAGCTTATTGTCAATATCTTTACACCTCTTTTTAAGACTTAATTTAAAAAGGTTTTCTTTTCTTCTTAATTAAAATTTAAAAGCAATACTTCACCGCTGCTAAGCCCCTCTAGCGCTGACGTCCGAGGTTCGATTACCGTAAGCAAGTGCAGTGAGTGTGTACGCCTGATGAGCCAAGAATAAGGGGGAAAGACGTGTCGCGTACTCTTTGCATTATTTGACAGTAAACTATTGTCAACCATTCTATGATCTGCTTCTCACAACTGAAGGCACCGTGGCTGATGTTGCCTCACTTGCTGGCCAACCATAAGCGTTACCTGGTAGGTAACCAGCCACTCACTTCACTCCCTTACGGGAATCGAACCTCTGAGGTTTTCTTTTCTTCTTAATTAAAATTTAAAAGCAATACTTCACCGCTGCTAAGCCCCTCTAGCGCTGACGTCCGAGGTTCGATTACCGTAAGCAAGTGCAGTGAGTGTGTACACCTAATGAGCCAAGAATAAGGGGGAAAGATGTGTCGCGTACTCTTTGCATTATTTGACAGTAAACTATTTTCAACCATTCTATGATCTGCTTCTCACAACTGAAGGCACCGTGGCTGATGTTACCTCACTTGCTGGCCAACCATAAGCGTTACCTGGTAGGTAACCAGCCACTCACTTCACTCCCTTACGGGAATCGAACCTCGGACGTCAGAGCTACAGGCAAAGCCCCTAAAATTGCGCCACGACGTGTGGTTCGTTTATTTGACAACATGTAGATCGGGGTAATTACATTCACGGCATTCGTAGTCTGATTCACAATCTGATTGTATGGGTGGTTACCTACCAGGTAACGCTTATAGTTGGCCAGCAAGTCAGCTCGAAGTGATCACTCGAGTGAAGGCAGCTTCACAAAAAAACAGATCCTTAACAAACTGTTATTAGTATATTTTCCCTCAATTTAAAAAGGTTTTCTGTTCTTCTTAATAAAAAATTTAAAAGCGGTACTTCGCCGGTGCGAAGCGCGTGGATTTGACCGACTGACACATACAGACATATTCATGAGTGCAGGTACTTCGGAAAGAAAGCACCGTGTAAACCTAAAGTTTAAATTAATTTCATAGACCTACAAAAGGTTGCCATTCATTTGAGGCAAGATTGCTTTTCTTCTGTACAACTATACGTTGCATTCTCAAGAGTGTGCTTGCATGGCTTCGGATATAGATATATATACAGTGGTGTGAAAAACTATTTGCCCCCTTCCTGATTTCTTATTCTTTTGCATGTTTGTCACACAAAATGTTTCTGATCATCAAACACATTTAACCATTAGTCAAATATAACACAAGTAAACACAAAATGCAGTTTTTAAATGATGGTGTTTATTATTTAGGGAGAAAAAAAATCCAAACCTACATGGCCCTGTGTGAAAAAGTAATTGCCCCCTTGTTAAAAAATAACCTAACTGTGGTGTATCACACCTGAGTTCAATTTCCGTAGCCACCCCCAGGCCTGATTACTGCCACACCTGTTTCAATCAAGAAATCACTTAAATAGGAGCTGCCTGACACAGAGAAGTAGACCAAAAGCACCTCAAAAGCTAGACATCATGCCAAGATCCAAAGAAATTCAGGAACAAATGAGAACAGAAGTAATTGAGATCTATCAGTCTGGTAAAGGTTATAAAGCCATTTCTAAAGCTTTGGGACTCCAGCGAACCACAGTGAGAGCCATTATCCACAAATGGCAAAAACATGGAACACTGGTGAACCTTCCCAGGAGTGGCCGGCCGACCAAAATTACCCCAAGAGCGCAGAGACGACTCATCCGAGAGGTCACAAAAGACCCCAGGACAACGTCTAAAGAACTGCAGGCCTCACTTGCCTCAATTAAGGTCAGTGTTCACAACTCCACCATAAGAAAGAGACTGGGCAAAAACGGCCTGCATGGCAGATTTCCAAGACGCAAACCACTGTTAAGCAAAAAGAACATTAAGGCTCGTCTCAATTTTGCTAAGAAACATCTCAATGATTGCCAAGACTTTTGGGAAAATACCTTGTGGACTGATGAGTCAAAAGTTGAACTTTTTGGAAGGCAAATGTCCCGTTACATCTGGCGTAAAAGGAACACAGCATTTCAGAAAAAGAACATCATACCAACAGTAAAATATGGTGGTGGTAGTGTGATGGTCTGGGGTTGTTTTGCTGCTTCAGGACCTGGAAGGCTTGCTGTGATAGAAGGAACCATGAATTCTACTGTCTACCAAAAAATCCTGAAGGAGAATGTCCGGCCATCTGTTCGTCAACTCAAGCTGAAGCGATCTTGGGTGCTGCAACAGGACAATGACCCAAAACACACCAGCAAATCCACCTCTGAATGGCTGAAGAAAAACAAAATGAAGACTTTGGAGTGGCCTAGTCAAAGTCCTGACCTGAATCCAATTGAGATGCTATGGCATGACCTTAAAAAGGCGGTTCATGCTAGAAAACCCTCAAATAAAGCTGAATTACAACAATTTTGCAAAGATGAGTGGGCCAAAATTCCTCCAGAGCGCTGTAAAAGACTCATTGCAAGTTATCGCAAACGCTTGATTGCTGTTATTGCTGCAAAGGGTGGCCCAACCAGTTATTAGGTTCAGGGGGCAATTACTTTTTCACACAGGGCCATGTAGGTTTGGATTTTTTTTTCTCCCTAAATAATAAAAACCACCATTTACAAACTGCATTTTGTGTTTACTTGTGTTATATTTGACTAATGGTTAAATGTGTTTGATGATCAGAAACATTTTGTGTGACAAACATGCAAAAGAATAAGAAATCAGGAAGGGGGCAAATAGTTTTTCACACCACTGTATATATGTATGTATTTCTATATATAAATATGCAAGCTTATAAGTACTGCCTTACTTCTCTTTAAGAAAGGAAGATGTAATGATACTTGATTTAAACGATTCCATGTCTTCCTGGGTTTGCTTAGCTTATTGTCAATAACTTTACACCTTTTTTTAAGACTTATTGACTGAAACAGGCTTTCACGAAAAAAGTTAGGGCTTTGCTACAGGATACACCCTCCACAAGTTAAGCAAGTAAAAATAAAATATATATTTCTGTTTTATTTAAACCTTTAAAGTTCGTATGCATAGCCCCATTAAGCTGTTTTATTTTTTTTTTCTTTCTTCAGTAATATTTAATCTCCTTAAAGAATAAGAACATATCCATTTTACTTTTTTTGTATCTCTTTAGTAATATTTTAGTGTAAAAGGATAACCAGTATTTAAACCTTTTATGTACTTTATAAATTTATTTTACACAATGTTGAAAAATTAATAAGAAAGCTACATATTTTGGCAGCTGCTGCTTTAATTTTCAATTAAATGAAAAAACCTCTCCAAGAGAAAACGTCAATGAAGAAGAAACAGTTTGCACTATCTAAAAATGAGAAACCCTCATTTATAAAAGTTTGCTGCAGATGACTTAACTGAAAATAAATGAATAGTTCCTATGTGTATAATACATATTTATCTATTTTACTTATGCCTTTATTCCAGCAACTTGCAACATCTGAGGTACAATTTGTTACATTACTTTTGTTTTTTGCAGCACAGGCAGGTGAAGTGACTTCCTCAGGGTCACACAGTGGTGTCAGTACCAGGATTTGAACTGACAAGCTCCGGGTTTACTGAAATATTACTGAAGAAAGAAAAAAAACGAAAACGGGCAAATAGGGCTATGCATACAGCGCTATATCCTAAATACAGGAGCCAATAAGTAGATATGTGTATATACAGTATATATATATATATATGTGAATGTATGTATGTATATATGTCTATATTTATATCTATCTATCTATCTATCTATATATATATATATATATATATGTAGATATGTCAATTTGTATATGTATATAGATATATATGTATATGTAGATATGTGTATATGTAGATATTTATATATATGTATATGTTTATGTATATATATGGTTACATAACCTCTTTAACACACTACTTCTCCGCTGCGAAGCGTGGGTATTTTGCTAGTATATATATATATATATATATATATACACACACACATATATACATACCCGATACATATACACATACATA